>NC_057810.1:269149981-269352238 GCF_018294505.1 Triticum aestivum
GACATCTATGGCGCGCCAGGTAGGGGGCGTCGAGGTTGTGTGAACCCGATCCGGCGTTCACGCGAGCTAGATCTTCATCTTCTTCATCATCTTCATCGACATGCCACCGAAGAAGAAGGCTTCGGAGGTGGCTGCTCCGTCCACGTCGATCCCACCGCCACCGGAGCAAACGGGTGGTGGGGTAGACGCTGGCGGGAGAACGGGCGTCGACGAGGGAGCTCACGGTGCTGCTAGGTCCAAGGACAAGGCTGCACAGACCTCAGCGTCCGTACATGCACCGCGCCCATCTCAGGAGGTGCGGGACCAACAGCGTCATGGTACTCGCGGTACCATCCGTTTGTTGGACCGAGATCAAGCTGGTGGATCTCGGGATGCTCAAGACCAGCATGCGCGCCAACATGCTGGCACGAGCAAGACACGGTCGCCTGGACGTGATGCTGCTCCTTCTAACATAGTTAGAAGTCCGAGCATATCCCGCTCCTCGCAGCGTTCGCCACTGCCACCCAAAACTTCGGAAGAAGCTTTGGCACGAGCTCAACTGCTCCGGGATTACCCTCCAACGACGGACAAGATCGACGAATGGAGGGCCACCATTCAGAGTCTCATCGGCTTCGCCAACGGCGACACTCCGCGGCAGCCGAATGCATCGCAGCCGCAGCAAGACTGCCAGGCGCGAGCCGATGGCGACAAGACTGGTGGGGGTGCAACCACCATACACTCTCCGCCCCGAAGGCCAAGATCGCCGACTCGTCGGGTCAACCTCGACACCGACTCCACCGCGTTGTCAGATCCACGAGCTCGTCGCAATCAGCTCCAAGTTCTCCACGAACGACAGCAAGAAGACGCTCGTACTCGCATAGAGCATCGAAGAGAAGCGCGGCGTCAATCAGACCAGCGCACTGGGCCCCTGTCGACATGCATGCGCCAGGGGAACCAGGCGACTTGCCATACGCGGTAAGTTGCCCTGCGTTCACTCGTGAGCTGCGGCAAGTCCAGTGGCCCAGCACGAAGAATTTCAAGCCAGACGTACCAGAGAAGTACGACGGCAAGTTGCATCCGTCGGAGTTCCTCAGCATCTAAACCATCGCGGTGCATGGTGCCGGGGGGCGAGACAACAAGATCCTTGCCAACTACTTCCCGCTGGTGCTCAAGCCCAATGTCAGGTCCAGGCTCATGCACTTGCCGGACAACTCCATATCCTCCTGGGCAGATCTATGCCATCAGTTTGTCGGCGCCTTTACAGGCGGCCACAAGCCTCATGGCCAAGAGAGCGACCTTCATCTGCTCGCCCAGAAGGAAGGAGAGCCCCTGCGCAAGTACATTCAGAGATTCAGCCAAGTGCAGCGCAACATCCCAGATGTCCACCCTGCCGCGGTCATCAGCGCGTTCCATCAGAACGTGCGAAACCGCAGGATGTGGGAGGAGATGGCGATGTGCAAGATCAGAGACGTCAGTGAGCTATATGCCCTGGCCGACAAGTGTGCACGTGCTGAGGAAGGGAGGAAACTCCTCGGAGAGAATGCAGGAGCAGGAGGATCTGACAGCGATGATGCTGCCCCGGCAAGGAAAAACCGGCGGCTGAACAAGAGGAAGAAGAAAGGCAAAGATGTGCTAGCCATTGAGCAGTCCGACAACGGAGGTGGCGCCAAGGAAGCCAAAGCTGTGGCGGCCGCCGACAAGCAGGACGGCACCGGCAAGCAGTACTGCAAGATCCACCGCACCAAGGGCCACGATCTCTAGAGCTGCAAGAAGGTCGAGCAGCTTGTCGAGCAGCAAAAGGCTGAGTACGAGTGACGCGACAAGGAGAAGGCCCAAGAAGGTACTGGAGGATCCGGCAAGAAGCGCCCCGGGTGAGGAGGACACCGCGGCAAGGCCAAGCAGCGGCAAGGAGACAGGCCTCCCCGCGGCCGCGACAAGGATGAAGATGAAGACGACGATGAAGATATGGATGATGACGAGGCCGATGAGCAGGAGTTTCAGAAAGCCACAGAGGTCCTGTGTGTTGATGGCGGTGCTTCTCTGCATACTTCACGCCGCCAGCTCAAGCAGTGGGTGCGGGAAGTAAATGCGGCAGAACCACCTGTCGAGTCACGCAAGCCTCTGAAATGGTCCAGCACGCCTATCATCTTTGATATTGAGGACCACCCTGATCGCATAACTGCGGTCGGGTGCTTGCCGATGTTTGTTTCACCAACTATCCGCAACCTCAAGGTCACTAAGATGCTAGTTGATGGCGGGGACGGCTTGAACCTGATCTCCTCCATGGTACTCCAGAAACTTCAGATCCCTGACAGCGAGCTCGAAGAGACTGGCGCATTCCAAGGAATCAACCTGGGAAGGAGCAAGCCGAAGGGAAAGATCACGTTGCCGATAACATTTGGCAGCGAGTTGAACTTCAGGACTGAGAGGGTCACTTTTGACGTTGCTGACTTTCCATTGCCTTACAATGGGATACTCGGCCGTCCAGCACTCGGCAAATTCATGGTAGCCTCTCACTATGCGTACAACGTACTAAAGATGCCAGGCCCGATAAGTGTCATCTCTGTCCCTGGCGACAAGAAGGATGCTCTTATCTGCGCCGACAAGATCTATCGGGAAGCAGTAGCCGCAGCTGAACGCAAGTCACTTGCCGTTGAAGCTCCCGGGGGAAGAAGAAGACCAAGTCCGGCAAGAGTTCTGATGCCCACTCCGGCAAGCGCACCTCTTCGGAGTGCTGCGCTTCCATCGAGGACGCACCATCGAGCTCCACCGGCAAGTGTAAGAAGGCAATGGCGGCTCCGCCAGAAACCAAGAAGGTGCCCGCCAAGGAGGACGGCACTGGTGGTACCTTCACCATTAGTGCCACCCTCGATCCTAAATAGGAAAGCGTGCTTGTTGCTTTCCTGCGGGCGAACGTCGACGTGTTTGCATGGCAACCGTCTGACATCCTCGGTGTTCCCAGGAAAGTAATCGAGCACCACCTTGCCGTCTGTCCTCACGCGCGGCCCGTCAAGCAAAAAGTCAGGAAGCAAGCAGTGGAGCGCCAAGAATTCATTGCAGAAGAAATCAAGAAGTTGGAAGCAGCAGGCCTTGTCAGAGGAGTGCTCCATCCTACGTGGCTGGCCAATCCTGTAGTCGTGCGCAAGGCAAACGGGAAATGGAGGCTTTGTATTGACTTTACTGATGTCAATAAAGCTTGTCCCAAAGAACTGTTTCCCTTGCCGCGCATTGACCAGATTGTTGACTCCACGGCAGGATGTGATTTGCTTTCATTTCTTGATGCATACTCAGGATACCATCAGATCTTCATGGCAGAAGAGGATGAAGAGAAGACCGCATTCATCACTCCATGTGGCACCTACTGTTTCGTACGGATGCCCTTCGGTTTGAAGAATGATGGTTCAACGTTTGCAAGGGTAGTCCATCACGCTTTTGAGCCACAAATGCACAGAAATGTAGAAGCCTACATGGATGACATAGTGGTCAAGAGCAAGGACAAGGCAACCCTGATTCAAGATTTAGATGAAACCTTTGCAAATCTGCGCAAGATCAACCTCAAGCTTAACCCCGAGAAGTGCGTGTTTGGAGTCCCCTCCGGCAAGCTTCTTGGGTTCTTCGTGTCTCAGCGGGGAATTGAAGCCAATCCCGACAAGATCAAGGCCATTGAGCAGATCGAAGCACCAAAGCGCGTCAAGGATGTACGAAGACTTGCCGGTTGTGTGGCTGCTCTCAGCAGGTTTATCTCTAAGTCTGCTGAGCGCGCCCTGCCATTTTTCAAAATATTGAAAAAGGCAGGTCCAATGAAATGGACTCCGGAAGCAGAGGCTGCGCTGCAGGACATGAAGAGATACCTGTCCTCCACTCCAATACTTGTCGCACCTAAGCCACAAGAGAAGTTGCTGCTGTATATAGCGGCAACCAATCAAGTGGTTAGTGCTGCGTTAGTAGCGGAGAGGGAGGCAGATGATGAGCCAGCAACCACGGTAGGTGCATCCAGCGACAAGCAGGGGGCTTCACCGGCAAGCTCTGGTCCCGACAAGGATGGATCTGCGCAGGCACGTGAAGAGGTGCAGAAGAAAATGGTGCAGCGCCCAGTTTACTTTGTCAGTTCCCTTCTGGAGGGGGCTAGGTCAAGGTACTCTGGCGTGCAGAAATTGCTTTTCGGCCTTCTCATGGCCTCGAGAAAGCTGCGCCATTACTTCCAAGCACATGAGATCACAGTTGTCACTCGTTTTCCGCTGAAGAGGATACTGCAGAATCCAGAAGCAACAGGCAGGATTGTCGAGTGGGCACTAGAACTGTCAAGCTTTGGCCTCAAGTTTGAGAGTACTTCAACTATCCAGAGCAGAGCATTGGCAGAATTCATAGCAGAATGGACACCGACACCAGATGAAGAAATTCCAGAGACGAGGATCCCCGTCAAGGAAGCAAGCAAAGAGTGGCTGATGTACTTTGATGGTGCCTTCTCGCTGCAAGTCGCCGGTGTGGGCGTGCTACTTGTCGCACCTACCGGAGAGCACCTCAAGTACGTAGTCCAGATGCACTTTCCCAAGGAGCAAGCAACAAACAATACTGCAGAGTATGAAGGTTTGCTTGCCGGTCTCAGGATCGCAGCAGACCTTGGGATCAAGAAGCTCATTGTCAGGGGTGACTCACAGCTTGTCGTCTGCCAAGTGAACAAGAATTATAAAAGTCCGTTGATGGAAGCTTACGTTGATGAGGTGAGAAAGTTAGAAGAGCACTTTGACGGCCTACAGATGGAACATATTTCGAGAGCTCAGAACGACATTGCAGATGTCCTGTCAAAGTGCGCCACACTTAAGTTACCTGTGGAACCAGGGATCTTTGTGCTCAAACTGACTCAACCGTCCATAACACCATCAACTGGACAGAGCAAGAAGAGGAAGTTGATTTCTGGTGACTATTTACGGCAGAGCTCCCCAAAGCCGCCGCCAAGAAGGTCTCCAAGATCAACACCAGGAGTGCTGAGGAGCAGTCTGCTTCGGCAAGCCCTAGGGTTTGTCCCGTTGAAGCAGACGCTCCCGACAAGTTTTGCTCTGGCAAGCTTGCCAGGGAACATCAAGCTCCGGCTGAGCCGCAGGTTCTAGCCGTAGAAGCGGATGTTCCCGCAGCAGCATATGTGCCTTTAGTCCTTGTTGTTGAGCCGCAAGCTCCAGCATGGGCGCAACAGATTGTCCGTTTCCTTCAGACAGGAGAACTTCCCGAAGAGTAAGAAGAAGCGGAAAGAGTAGCACGGCAGTAGTATGTACCAGTTTGTCGACAACACACTGTACAGAAGAAGATTCAACGGTGTGAAATTGAAGTGTATTCACCGGGAAGATGGACAGAAGCTGTTGGCGGAGATACATGGAGGCATATGTGGTCACCACATTGGCGCAAGAGCACTTGCCGGCAAAGCGTTTCAGCAAGGTTTCTTTTGGCCGACAGCCCTCCAGGATGCAACTGCACAAGTAACCAAGTGTGAAGCGTGCCAGTTCCATTCCAAGCAGATACACCAGCCAGCTCAAGCTCTCCAGACGATCCCTTTAACCTGGCCATTTTTGGTCTGGGGGCTCGACATCCTCGGCCCCTTTCCCCGAGCTGTCGGGGGCTTTGAGTACTTGTATGTTGCAATCGACAAGTTCACAAAGTGGCCGGAAGTGGAAGCAGTGAGGAAGGTGACAGCACAGTCAGCAGTCAAGTTCTTCAGGTCGATTGTTTGCCGTTTCGGGATCCCTAACAGGATCATCACCGACAACGGCATGCAATTCATGAGCCGCACCTTCATGCAGTACGTCCAAGATCTTGGCGCCAAGGTCTGCTTCGCTTCTGTTGCTCATCCGAGAAGCAACGGTCAAGCAGAGAGGGCAAATGTTGAAGTGCTGCGTGGGCTCAAGACCAGAACTTTTGACAGGCTGCACAAGTGCGGAAAGAACTGGATTAAGGAGCTGCCGGTGGTTCTTTGGTCGATCAGGACGACGCCAAATCGAGCCACTGGCCAAACACCTTTCGCTCTAGTCTACCCACGGAACTCCCCACGGAACTCGTATACGGGTCGCCTCGGGTGCTCGGTTATGATGAGCTTGAGCAAGAGCAGCTGTGACAAGATGATGCGCTGCTCCTTGAGGAGGACCGTCTTCAGGCTGCTATACGAGCTGCTCGATACCAGCAAGCTTTGCGCCGCTACCAGAGCCGCAAAGTCAATGCCAGAAGTCTCGAGGAAGGCGACCTTGTTCTTCGGCGTGTTCAGTCCGCCAAGATTTCCAACAAGTTGACGCCAAAGTGGGAAGGCCCTTACCGGGTGAAACGAGTCACTAGGCCTGGTGCTGTCCGCCTTGAGACCGAAGATGGCTTTCCGGTGAGCAACTCCTGGAACATTGAGCATCTTCATAAGTTTTACCCGTAAGGCGCGGTTGCCGGAACCTGTTCCGGCAACCACCTTTTGTACAAGTCTTGCCGCTGTTGCATGTAATCCTTTGTACAAAGCCGGGCGCAGACCCCGTGCATAAATAAAGCTCATGTGCTCCGCACATCTTGTCAATTTCATGCTTTTTATTTTTTGCATGTGTTATCTGACACTTTGTGCAGCACCTACCCCCGGTAAGCAATAACGAGCCACAAGGCTCCATATCTTTATTTTCTCTTCTTTCTCTTTCTCAAAGAAAGGAAGGTTCCCTCGCCCACAAGTTTGCCGGGGGGGAAGGAGGAGATAATGGTGTGGACCAGGCGTCGTTCGAGAAAGTTTTGCCTTGCCGGGACGCAAACGACAGAAAAGCTAAGTTGCCAAAGTTTGAGCAATCAGTTTTGAAATTTTTAAGTTATCTTCCTCGAACGACCGTGTGTTGTATGGAAAACCTGTGCGCGGAGGAACCAACTCGTAGCTATTTGTGCCCTTACTTTGTTTCGAGTCCGCTCAACAACTTAAGTGGGCTGCGACTAGTTGTGACAAGGTTTCTTGTCGGAAGCGGCACCGCCAGCAGGCTGTTGATGTTCCGCACTCAGCGCTCGCTGCAAAGGCGCCTGCACCGGCAAGTTCCCTAAAAGCGTAGGGTAAAAACATACAAAGGAAGGAATCAAGTAGAGGAAATAACATAGCAATTGATAACCAAAATAAAGTTATATTACAAGATAGCTTGTCGCAGCTCTAATAGATTGTTCTCGTAACATGACCAGCAGCGACAAGAAAAGAAGAAAACGGGCGGCCTAATCTACGCGGTCGCCATCAACCCTCTTGATCTCGTTCACCTTGTCCACAATGGGTGCGACAAGGGCCTTGAGCGCTTCCAGATCAGCATCCGCCGGCAGCTTCTTGAGGACGTTGGTGAGGTTGAGGCCCGGGTTGCGGAAGGCCACCTTCACCAACACCTTTTGAAGAACTCTCGTGCAGATCGCGCACGACTCGTCGGCCAGCTGCTTTGGGATCCTTTCCTGGAGTCTCTGGAGAGCCGTCCCTACGCCTTTGAAGAACAAGGTGAGCTTGGCGCTGGGCTGGAGGTTCTCATCCGAGGAATACCCGAAATCCTCCATCCCCAGCTGCGCCAGCTCCCTGTCGATGTCTGCGGCAACATCCACGAGACCCTCCATCCAGTGCTCCACATTCTCCCTGAAGGTGTTCTGGGTGGCGGAAGCACTCGCCAGCAGCTCCTCGTTGGCCTTGATCTCCTTCTTCAAGGCCAGCTCCTGCTCCCTGGCGCCGTCCAGCGTCTTGGTCAAAGTAATTAGCTTCAACTCAAGATCAGCGTTTGGAGTCCTCGGCGGTGCTCAGCTCCTTGCCCTTCTCGATGAGACGACCTTGCAGCTCACCGTGGGTGTGGGCGTCCTTCTTGCTCTCACGCTTGAGTGCGGCAAGCTCTTCATCCCTCGCCTTGAGGTCGGCCTCTAGCTGCGCCACCTTCGTCTCCAGCTCCTTCTTGGCAGCCTCGGCAGCTGCGGCAGCATCCTTTGCCTCCTTGAGGGCCCCACCAAATGTCTTCTCTCGCGCGGCAAGCTCCTCCTCATGGTTGTCAAGATTGACCTTCCGCTGCGCCAACTCACCTTCCCGCGCAAACAGCTCCTCGGCGGCAAGCCGCTGTTGCTCTTCAGCTTCAGCCTTCTCGAGAAGGAAGGCTTTCTGCGCCTCGACGAGCTGCGCCCGCTCCTCTGCAATGGACCGGAGGGCTTCCTGATTGCGACTCCGGAGCTCCTCCGCATGCTTCTCAATATCCACTCCTGCCTGCGCGACAAGCACTTCCTGGGATTCCACCTTGGCTTGTCGGGCGCGGTAGAGTGACACAAACTTCCGCAGCAGCTGCTCCTCCTCGGATTCGCCGCTGCTACTGTTTGGTGCATCGACCAGCGTCAGCCCAGCGGAGGCAAGCACCTCTCCGTCAAAGGTTTCTCCTTCGACCGGCGCCCTGGAGCTTGACGCCCAGGGGAGCTTGATGAAGACGCCATCGCCGGCCTTCAGATAGGCGCCGGGCTGGGGCTCTTCGTAGCCTGGCGCTGCGGCAGTGGCGGAGGGATCGGCGGTCGGCGTAGCGCCTTGTGCTCCTGCGGCCTCGGGGTCGTCAGTGCGATTGCCGGACCCCTCGTCAGCTTGTGCAGCGGCAGCCTTGGTGGCCTCTTCGCCGGCAGGATCATCAGCGCCGGCTCCTTCTTCGGTGGCGGCGGCGTCGTCAGTGTTGCCACGCGCGTTCTCCTCGCCGGCGACCTCGGTCTCCATCGTCTCTGTGGCAGATGGATAAGAGGGAGAAAAGTCAAGCAAATATACAAAAAGAAAATCAGAAGAAGAAAAATCCAAGGGAAGTTTTCAAGCAAGAAGATTACCCGTACTGGGATCTACAGTCATGGGCTCCACCACCGGGGGGTCGCTGGTGCTGTCCCTTGCCGGAGAACTGTCCCTTGCCGGAGACTTCTCCCTTGCCGGAGAATGCTCCCTTGCTGGGGAGTCCTCCCTTGGCGGTGTAGTCGAAGCAGATAGTGTCTCGGGGGCGGCTTCCGGTTGCTCCTGGTGAGGCTGCTCTGCTCCTACACAAACCAGTAATCAGATGTTAGCAAAGAAAGAACACCCATGCGCGCCTAACAGCGGGAAGTAAACCATATACTTACGCTAGGGGCTCCGCTGGGGGCTGCTTCGGG
Organism: Triticum aestivum; assembly: GCF_018294505.1. Classification (NCBI taxonomy): domain Eukaryota; kingdom Viridiplantae; phylum Streptophyta; class Magnoliopsida; order Poales; family Poaceae; genus Triticum; species Triticum aestivum. Next base: position 269,159,078 of record NC_057810.1, read on the forward strand.
GAGTAGTTGCCGGGTCCGGCAAGGTGGTCTCGGGCGCGCCCCCGGCTATCGCGGTGGGCTCGTCCTCGATGACAATCACCGGAGCCTTGGCTCTCTTCGCCGCTCTCTGGGCCAGGGTCCTGAAAAGGAATGAGTTCAGAGTAAAGCAAATCAGATACAAGACAAAAACAGCAAGAATTGAAGAACTACAAATACAGCAAAGAATCTTACTCTTCTTCTTCCTTGTCGGAGCTGAGAGCGGAGAGGTCGAAGTCCGGCCCACCTCCGGCGCGACGAGGCGGAGGAGTAGGTTCCCTTGACCGCTTGGCGGGGGCAGCGGCAGGATTAGAAGCGGCGGTCCGGGAGGACCCCGCTCCAATTGCCGCAGCGGCGTGAGGCGCTCCCGCGGCAACAGTGCTTGTCGCAGTGGAGCGTGTCCCGCGGCGCGACGGCTATTGACTCATCTGCCGCCCTGCTACGTCCCCGGCCTTGCGGAGGCGCCTTCTTGGTGGAGCTGGGGGCTCCGTTGGGGGCTTTGCTTGCGGCAAGCCGCTTGAAGACGGCGGGCCGCTCGCACCCTCGACGGGCTCGCTCGACTCGGCTTCAGGCTCGGCAAGCTCTCCCTTGCCGGCAAGCTCTCCGGCAAGCTCATCTCGATCGGCAAGGCTTGCCGCCTCTACTGCCTCTGCCTCCTCCACGGTGAATCAAAACTCGCCCGCGGCAGCAGCTACCGCCGCCTCTTCTGCCCTGGTGGCGATGCGCCGCATCTCCGCATCGGTGGTGTCGCGGGTGAGGCTCTTCTGCTCATCGGAGCGGACCGCCACCTCCACCAAGCCATCGAAGAACTGCTGCACGACATCGTTTGCAGGCTCCTGCCAAGTTGGAACAATTCCATGCGAATCACACAACGACATCATTGCACGGATGCGGTCAAGCGAGGAATTGTTGCACAGCGGAACGACACCCTGCGGCAACCTGAACCATTCGGGATGCTGAGGTTCGTGTTTGAACAGCTCCTTGAGCATCGCGTCCAGTTCCAGGACGGTGAAGTTGAAGTTGAGGCCTAGGCGCAGCCTCATGATGTCCGTCAGGCCCCCGAACTCCCAGGCGGGTCTCCTCCTCTCTTGCAGGGGGGCGATGCGGCGGCGAAGAAAATCTGCGCCAACGGCGCCTACAATAAGCCCGGCAAGCCTGAGGCGCAGGATCCGGGTGACGGCGGTCTTCAGCCTATTGTTTTCCGGGGCCAAGCTGCTCCAATCGTTGTCGCGCACTGCTGGGGCTTGGCGCTGGGCAGTAAACGGCTGCGGGTTCTCCTCGACGATCCAGCACCAGTCTGCTCTCCACTCCTCCCATTTGCTGCGGAGCTCCCCCTCCAGATAAGCTTCCTTCTTGCCGGCTCTCGAGATCCAGGCGATTCCGCCGAATAGAGGCTCTCCTCTGTCAACCCGGGGCATAAAGAAGTGGCAGAAAAGAGCTACGTTCGGGTGGACTCCCACAAAGTTTTCGCAGAGATGCGCGAACACTGCCATGGTCAGAACAGCATTGGGGGTGAAGTCAAGGAGGTGGAACCCGTAGGTGTTCATGATATCACAGAAGAAATCAGAGAAAGGCGGGCAGAGCCCGCAGTGGAAGAACAACGCGAAGAAAGGGTATCCATTTGGAGCCTGTTCTGAAGCGGCGGCGGAGAGTACCTTCGTGCGCGGATGCGCTCGCGTCTCCGTCGACCAGAAGAGGTAGTACCACTCCCTCAGCTCCTTCGCGGCGAGCTCGGGGGGGGGGGGGGGAAGTTGCCCGCTCCTTTCGCAGCGCCTCGAGCCGCAACGCCTCGGCCGACGTCACAGCCTTCCCGGCTTTCGGAGCCATGGCGGTGGTAGTGGGGGAGATCGAAGGCGTTGGTGGCGCCGGCGGTGATGGGGGGCAGAGCGCTGCTCTCTCTCGGCTTTGGAAGAAGGGGGGAGCGGCGGAGATTTCTGAGATTGGGAGTAGCAACTGGCCAGATGGAGGAACTGCCCCTGTTTCCCCTGCTTATAAAGAGGGAGGGGGCGGACGTTCCGTTCTTTTGAATAAAGAACCACCCACGATCTCTCCCACGATGCCGCATTCAACGCGTGCCGTTAGGGGAGGGTGCGGTGGATACGGAGCAAGATACGGCGTGCCCCAGGCCGCGCATGCCCGTGCCCTGTTTTGGGCCTGGCCCAACAACGCTCGGCACCGTGTGTGGCCCAGGCCCGGGGGCTCCTGTCGCTGTACTAGAGTAGGGGTACCCTAGTATCCCAAACTTGTGCACGGGCAGTCGCAGCACCCCGCGGCAAGGCTTGCCGGGTGACCGCCAAGGTCCTCCGTGGTTCCTTTGGAGCCATTCAAGAACAAAGTGCTCAAGTCAAGGAGACAAGGCCCCGGCAAGAGGAGCTTGCCGGGAAGGCCAACCAAGGCATCTCAAGGAACTTGCCACGATGCGCCTCGCGTCCCGGCAAGGCCCGGTGAGCGACAAGCTTCCGGGCGCGGCAGGACAACAACCACGGCAAGGCGCTTGCCGCGGCAAGCTACCTTCCTGTACCCGCGCTCTAGCACATCCACCAACATGTCGCCCTGGGCCTTTCTAGGCACGCGTGGCGAGAGGCTGTGCAGCCAACGGTGCGAGGTGGCAAGCGACGCTGACAAGATTGCCATCATGGCGAGCGGTGGCGCCCCTGACGGTCCCTTTTTACACTGTTTGGGCGACACAGATGGGCATTTAATGCCTTTGTCCCCTGCCGTCAGGGTTAGGTATGATACACTGTGCAAGTAGGTGTACCAACCGCAGTTCTTTTACATTCTTACCCTTGCCTATGTTGCCACCTGTCGGTGACCCCTTGAGCATATAAAAGGAGGCCCATGCGCAACGTAGAGGGGGGTTGGAAACCAGAAAACACTCACGCTTGATCTGCAGCTAGTGTGTACTGTAGCGCTCATCACTCCCGAGCAAGAACACAATACAACCACAAAGCATCAGTAGGAGTATTATCTCTCCGGAGAGCTCCAAAGCTGGGTAAACCGCTCATGTGCCTCGCCTCGATCCGCTCTTCATGCGATCTCCGCCCCCCCGCCGAACCGAAAGGGGCCTGGTCCGCCGACCCCATAGGTGTTCGTTCCCACGACAAGAACCGACACATATGTATCGTTTCTACTAAGGAGAAAACGATGGGGTCTATCTCTACATAGATAGATCTTGTCTACATCATGTCATCATTCTTATTGCATTGCTATGTTTCTCCATGAACTGAATACACTAGATGCATGCTGGATAGCGGTCGATGGGTGGAGTAATAGTAGTAGATGCAGGCAGGAGTCAGTCTACTAATCTTGGACGTGATGCCTATATAATGATCATTGCCTGGATATCATCATGATTATTTGAAGTTCTATCAATTGCCCAACAATAATTGTTTTCCCACCGTTTGCTATTTTTCTCGAGAGAAGCCTCTAGTGAAACCTACAGCCCCCGGGTCTCTTTTCATCATATTTGCCGTTGCGATCTATTTTCCTTTGCATTTATTTTCAGATCTATTAAACCCAAAACACAAAAAATACCTTGCTGCAATTTATTTGTTCCGTGATCTATTTATCCTATCTACCACTTTTACCTCACGTTATTTGCCTATGTTGAGGCGCCGTGCCCGAAAGGGATTGACAACCCCTTTAACACGTCGGGTTGCGAGTATTTTATTTGTGTGCAGATGTTGTTTACGTGGTGTGAGGAGGTTCTCCTACTGGTTCGATAACCTTGGTCTCATCACTGAGGAAAATACCTACCGTCGCTATACTGCATCATTCCTTCCTCTTTGGGGAAATACCGACGTAGTTCTAGCAGGCATCAAAAGGAATTTCTGGCGCCGTTGCTGGGGAGGATCTTCAACATCAACCAGATGCCTAATCACAAATCTCATGTCCTCGCAATTTACATTATTTGCCATTTTCCTCTCATTTTACTTTCCCCCACTTCACAAAAATTTGCCGTTTTATTTGCCCTCTTTTTCGTTCGTCGTTTTCTCTTCAGATCTGTTTTTGGGTGCAATCTTGTTACATAGTCATCATAACTCAAGAGAACACCAAGTTGTGTGATTTCTCAAATACCAACAACAATGATTTTATTTGCACTCCGATTGCTCCTCCCGCCACTAGTGCGGAGTCTTGTGATATTAATATTGTTTTGCTGAATCTTGTCATGAAATATCAATTTGCTGGTAATCCTAATGAGGATGCCGCATCCCATCTTAACACATTCGTGGAATTATGCGAGATGCAAAAGAAAAAATATGTGGACAATGATGTTGTGAATTTTAAATTATTTCCGTTTTCTTTGTGAGATCATGCAAAAATTTGGTTTTCTTCTTTGCATCGCAATAGTATCGATTCCTGGAACAGGTGCAAGGATGCTTTTATTACTAAGTATTTTCCGCCTGCAAAAATTATTTCCCTTAGAACCCAGATCATGAATTTCAAGCAACTTGAACATGAGGATGTTGCACAATCTTGGGAAAGGATGAAATTGATGCTAATGAATTGCCGAACTCATGGGTTAAATCTTTGGATGATCATACAAAATGTTTATGTGGGATTGAATTTTGTTTCTCGTAATCTTTTGGATTCCACCGTGCGGGGGGGGTACTTTTATGGAAATTACTTTGGGTGAAGCTAGTAAATAGCTACACAACATTATGGCAAATTACTCACAATGGCATACCGAAAGAGCTCCTACTAGTAAAAATGTCAATTCGTTAGAAGAAATACATTCTTTGAGTGAAAAATTTGATTATCTTATGAAGTTGGTTGCTAATAAAAGTGCTCCCATTGATTTTAATGATGTGCCTTTGTCTACTTTGATTGAGCAAAATAGTGATCCCATAGATGTGAATTTTGTCCAGTGAAATAATTTCAATAACAATGCTTATAGAGGTAATTTAATCCTAGGCCTTTTCCTAGGAATTTCTCTAATAATTATGGTAATTCCTATGGTAATCCAACCATTAATAATAATAGAAACACCTCTGATGTTGAGAGCAATATTAAAGAATTTATCAATACACAAAAAGCTTTCAATATTCGATAGAAGAAAAGTTGAAAAAAATTGATGATTTGTCTAGAAGTGTTGATAGAATTTCTCATGATGTAGAAACTATTAAGATGAAATTTTTTGTGCCTAAAGTTGAAGAATCAATTAAAGCTCTTAATGTTCCTATGGATGAAAGCAAGAAAAGAACTTCTATGCTTATAGCTAAAAGAGAATTTTTAGAAAGAGCGTTTTCTAGTGATTACTATCATAAAAGTGATGAAGATATTAAAATGATCGGTGTTTCCTCTATTGATTCTTTGTTTAGTAAATTTAAGATTTATGAAAAGGGACTGGAGAAGAGTCAACTTTAGTTAGAAGGCGTCCCTATGATTTGGAGGGTGAAAATCTTGTTGAAAAATTTGATAAAAGTGGGTTTGAAGAGGTCAGGACTTTAACTAGTGATGTGCCCACTATTTTGGATTACAAAGACTTTATTATGATAGTTGATCTTTGGTTGAGTGAATTTCTTTGTTGCAATCCATGATTAATTCACCCCATGCTTATGAACAAAATAAAGCTTTTACTAAACATATTGTTGATGCCATGATGAAAGCTTTGAAGAAAACTTGGAATTAGAAGTTTAAATTCCTAGAAAATTTCATGATGAGTGGGAACCTACTATCAAAGTTAAGATTAAAAATTATGAGTGTTTTGCTTTATGTGACTTGGGTGATAGTGTTTCTACAATTCCGAAATCTTTATGTGATGTGCTTGGTCTTACAAATATTGAAGAATGCTCTTTAAATTTGCACTTGGAAGATTCTACAAAAGCCTATTGGAAGAATTAATGATGTTCTTATTCTTTCAAATAGGAATAATGTGCCGATAGATTTTACTGTTCTTGATATTGATTGCAATCCGTCTTGTCCAATTATTCTTGGTAGACCGTTTTCGCGTACTATTGGTGTCGTGATTGATATGAAAGAAGGCAATATTAAATTTCAATTTCCACTAAGGAATGGAAAGGAACACTTCACTAGAAAAATAATTATTCCACCATATGAATCAATCATGAGGGCATCTTATGGATCCAGAACCAAAGATGACAAAACTTAGATCCTACGCAGTATGCGTAGCTAGGGGCGTAAAACGATAGCGCTTGTTCGGAGGCAACCCAATGAATAAAATTTATTTTTGCTTTCTGTTTTCTGTTCTTGTGTGTTATAACAATTATTCTACTATTATGATTGTGTTTCTTGTGTTTTAGTTAGTGTTTGTGCCACGCAAGGCCTTTGGGTTGATTCGGGTGAAAGTTGATTTGATCTTGCTGAAAAATAGAAACTTATGCACTCACGAAAATAGTTTTAATAAATCACAGAAACGAGCTTTTGAGTTGATTCTTTTTTCCAAAGATTAATGTATAAATTACCCAGGCTTTCCTAATTTCTCAAGATTTTTGTCCTTACATAAGTATTCGAAATATTCAGATTCCTACAGACTGTTCTGTTTTTGACAGATTCTGTTTTCTTTGCGTTGTGTGCTTGTTTTGATGATTCTATGGTTTTCCTTGATGTTTGCCATAGAAAAGTTCGAATACAGTAGCTATAATGCAAAAAAAACTAATAATAGGGTTTCTACATTAATTATAGTAGTGGTTTGCTTTCTTATAATAAGGGATCTCACAAAGGTTTTGTTGGAGTTTTGTGTGATTGAAGTTTTCAAGTTTTGGGTGATCTTACGATGGATGAAGGGATAAGGATTAGCAAAAGGCTAAGCTTGGGGATGCCCGAGGCACCCCAAGATAATATTCAAAGAAGTAGCAAGCAACTAAGCTTGGGGATGCTACCGAGTGGCATCCCCGCTTTCTTCTAACAACCTTCAGTATTTTACTTGAAGCTATATTTTTATTCGTCACATATTATGAGGTTTGCTTGTAGTGTATTGTATGATATGAGTCTTTTCTTGCTTTGCTTTGTGTTTTAAGTGTTGAATACTTTCTGGACACACCCTTTTGAGTGAGCCAAAAATTATGCTATGCTTCACTTAATTTTTTAGAGCCATGGATTTGCTCTAGTGCTTCACTTATATCTTTTTGAGCATGGTGTGCTTTGTTATTTTTGAAGAAATGCTCTCATGCTTCACTTAGATTTTTTTTGGAGTTAGTAAATTTTTAAGAAATTATCCCTTGCTTCATTTAGATTATTTTGAGAGAAAGGAAAAAAAGATGCTCCTGATCTTCACTTATATTTGTTTGAGCTTATCAAAAGCAACATATGAAAATAGTCCCAAAGTGATAGATATCCAAGGAGGATATAATAAAAACTTTCATGAAGATCACTGGACAAAATAAACTTGATTCTTAGTAATGGTTTTGAGATATTACGATATGATATGTGAGTCATGTTGAAGAGTAATTGTGCTTTAGTAAGAATATTGATGTTAAGGTTTGTGATTCCCTATGCAAGCACGAAAGTCAATAATTATGCAATGCAATTTATATCCTACTTATGGTGCATTATTCAGTGTTACATATGCTTAATGCTTGGTATGAGATTTTTCTCTTTTTGGTTGGTCGCTTCTCAATCTTTTTGCTAGCCTTCATTTTGCACTAAGTATGATCACTACTTGTGCATCTAAAACCCTTTAAACCAGTTTTGCCTTATGAGTCCACTATACCTACCTATATGCACTATTTCCATGCCGTTCTAAGCAAATTTTCATGTGCCATCTCTAATTTTTCAAAATAAATTTCTCTTTTGTGTGCTCTACCGCTCGCGAGGCGGTGAAGGGTGACCAATATTTTCCATGCCAGATGTGTTATTCTAACGATGAGTGTTTATTCACTTATCATTGCATGAGAGTATAACAAAGGTATTAGGGATGCCCAGTCCCGAAATGAAAAATGTATTTACTTTATGTTTTCAAATAATAAATTCCTTGGAAAGTGTTGGTATGGAAGGCAACCGTGGATTAATTAGAAACCAGCCATGGAAAGTGAAACTAATGGTGGAAAAAGGAATAAACTTTATTTTTTGTTTGGGAACCGCCTATGATGTATCTAGCATGGAAAGTGTTGAGATCTCTAAGTCGTTTTCGTTGGTGGGAAAAGTATGCCTCTCAAAAATATTTTTTATCTCTCAACTTAACTTTGAGCTCTAGCACCTCTACAAATCCCTACTTCCCTCCGCGAAGGGCCTTTCTTTTACTTTTGCATTTTTTTATTTTTGAAGTTGAGTCTCCAACTTCTCTTATAAAGCGCCAACTAAGAGGCACTATGATCGTATTTGAGCACTGGGTGTAGCTAATATTCGAGTGTGTTTCATGAATGGATCAATGATTGAGCATAATGGGCAAGGGATAACTTGCTTTAGTGTTGATATTTTGAAAGACATGGTTGCTTGTTGGTATGCTTTGAGTATTAAAGTCTTCATATCAAAACTAGACTATTGCTTCGAATCATATAAAAGTCCACATGTCCATGCTATAAAGAAAAGAAATGAGATGAACATGTTAGGCAGCATTTCACATCAAAAATTCCGTTTTTATCATTTACCTACTTGAGGACGAGCAGGAATCAAGCTTGGGGATGCTACGTATCTATAATTTTTGATTGTTCCATGCTGTTATATTATCATTCTTGGATGTTTTACAATCATTTTATAGTCATTTTATATCATTTGTTGGTACTAACCTATTGACATAGTGCCCAGTGCTGGTTGCTATTTTCTGCATGTTTTTTACATCGTAGGAAATCAATATCAAACCGAGTCCAAACACAGTGAAACTTTTTGAGGATTTTTTTGGGCCAGAAGACATCCAGTGGGCCAAGGCTGCACCTGCGGGGGGGGGGGGCTCGAGGAGGATAGCACCCACCAGGGGGCCCCGGCAGGCCCTGGTTGGTTGTGCCCACCTCGGGTGCCTCCTGAACCGCCTCTTTGCTCTATAAATACCTCAATTTTCCAGAAACCCCTGAGGGGAGTCGACGAAAATCAATTCCAGCCACCGCAGACTCCAGAACCACCAGATCCAATCTAGACACCATCATAGAGGGGTTCACCACTTCCATTGGTGCCTCTCCGATGATGCGTGAGTAGTTCTTTGTAGACCTACAGGTCCGTAGTTAGTATCTAGATGGCTTCCTCTCTCTCTCTCTTGGTTATCAATACAATGGTCTCTTGGAGATCCATATGATGTATGCCTTTTTGCGATGTGTTTGTTGGGATCCAATGAACTTTGAGTTTATGATCAGATCTATGTTTTTATCCATGAAAGTTACTTGAGTCTTCTTTGATCTCTTATATGCATGATTGCTTATACCCTTGTATTTCTTCTCTGAATTTGGGTTTTGTTTGGCCAACTTGATCTATTATCTTGCAATGGGAAGAGTTGCTTTCTAGTGGGTTCAATCTTACGGTGCTTGATCCCAGTGACAAAAGGGGAACCGACACGTATGTATTGTTGCTACTAAGTATAAAACGATGGGGTCTATCTCTACATAGATAGATCTTGTCGACATCATGTCATCTTTCTTATTGCATTACTCTGTATCTCCATGAACTTAATACACTAGATGCATGTTGGATAGCGGTCGATGTGTGGAGTAATAGAAGTAGATGTAGGCAGGAGTCAGTCTACTAATCTTGGACATGATGCCTATATAATGATCATTGCACAACATTAATTGTTTTCCCAACGTTTGCTATTTTTCTCGAGAGAAGCCACTAGTGAAACCTACAACCCCCTGTTCTCTTTTCATCATATTTGCCTTTGCGATATATTTTCCTTTGCATTTATTTTCAGATCTATTGAACCCAAAATACAAAAATACCTTGCTGCAATTTATTTGTTCCACAGTCTATTTATCCTATCTACCACTTTTACCTCATGTTATTTGGCTATCTTGAGGCGCCGTGCCTGAAAGGGATTGACCACCACTTTAACATGTCGGGTTGCGAGTATTTCTTATTTTTCTGCAGGTGCTGTTTACGTGGTGTGAGGAGGTTCTCCTACTGGTTCGATGACCTTGGTCTCATCACTGAGGGAAATACCTACCGTCGCTATACTGCATCATCCCTTCCTCTTTGGGGAAATACCAACGTAGTTCTAGCAGACATCAACAGGCTTCCTAGAGATGAAGTTAAGAAGAAGGTTTTCCTTTATCGTTTGGAGTAAAATCATGGACATGGTATAGGCTATGTGATGATATTGGATCTTAGAACTGGAATCGATTGAAATTGGAACTTCACCAGAAGTTTTTTCATATGCATCTAGTTCATTGTGATGAGAGTTATATATATTATTTTGGCCTGATGAAGGAGAAATTATCACTCTATCTTGGGGGGGGGCTTAATTCAATGTTATATTCATGCGCCAATCATGAGCTCTCAAGAGAAATTATCATTCAGAATTTTTATGCTCGGCTTTCTCGTAATGATCAATCCATGCTTGATATTTCCTGTGTCGGTTCTTTTATGAAGAAGACTATTGCATTAGGTGGGATCTTTTAGAAAGAATTAAATACAACTCTAAAGATTGGGATCTCAAGATGGTAAAGAGTCAGGTATAAATCTTGAGTTTGATTGTGTTAAATCTTCTATGAATACTGATGCTTTTCACAAGTTTAGCACTAAATACGGACTTGACTCTGAGCTAGTAGCCTCTTTTCGTGAATCATTTTCTACTCATGTTGATCTCCCTAAGGAGAAGTGGTTTAAATATCATCCCCCTATTAAAGAAGAAATTAAAGAACCGGTAGTAGTTAAAGATGAAACTATCATTTACAATGTTGATCAAGTTGTGCCCACTGCTTATATTGAACAACCTCCTTTCCCTGTTAGGATAAAGGAACATGCTAAGGTGTCAACCATGGTTAACAAAAGTAATATTAAAGCACCTAAACCCTCTGAACAAATTAAAGTAGAACCTAGTGTTGCGATGGTTAAAGATCTCTTGGTCTAAAATGTGATGGGCATGTTATCTACCTCTGTGCTGAAGCTGCTAGAATTGCTAAACCAGATACTAAAGATAAAAATAGACCAGTTGTTGGCATGCCGGTTGTCTCAGTTAAAATATGAGATCACTATTATCATGGTTTATGTGACTTAGGTGCTAGTGTGAGTGCTATCCGTTTTACTTTATAACAAGAAATTATGAATAATATAGCACCCGCTGAAATAGAGGACATAGATGCTACTCTTAAACTTGCTAATAGAGATACCATCACACCACTTGGGATTGCTAGAGATGTTGAAGTCTTGTGTGGGAAAATAAAATACCCTACTGATTTTCTAGTTCTTGGTTCCCCACAAGATGACTTTTGTCCCATAATCTTTGGTAGACCTTTCTTGAACACTGTCAATGCTAAGATAGATTGTGAGAAAGAAACTGTCAGTGTTAGTTTCGGTGATGTGTCTCATGAGTTTAATTTCTCTAAGTTTCGCAGACAACCTCGTAATAAAGAATTTCCATGTAAGGATGAAATAATTGGTATTGCTTCTATTGTCGTGCCTCCTACTAATGCACTAGAACAATATTTGCTTGACCATGAAGACGATATGCACTTGCATGAAAGAAATGAAATAGATAAAATATTCTTTGAACAACAACCTCTCCTTAAACACAATTTGCCTATTGAAACTTTAGGAGGCCCTCCTCCACCTCAAGGTGATCCTGTGTTTCAACTAAAGCAATTGCATAACACTTTGAAGTATGCTTATCTTGATAAAAGAAGATACATCCTGTTATTATTAGTGCTAACCTTATAGAGCATGAAGAGGAAAGAATATTAAAAACTCTGAGGAAGCAACTTACTGCTATTGGATATACTCTTAATGATCTTAAGGGCATTAGTCCCACTATCTGTCAGCACAAGATCAATATGGAACCTGATGCTAAATCAGTTGTTGATCATCAACGACGATTAATCCCAAAATGAAAGAAGTAGTAAGAGGTGAAATATTAGAACTTCTGGAAGCAGGTATAATCTATCCCATAGCTGATAGTAGGTGGGTAATTCATGTTCATTGTGTCCCTAAGAAATGAGGTATTACTGCTGTTCCTAATGATATGAACTCATTCCACAAAGAATAGTGACAAGCTATAGAATGGTAATTCATTTTAGAAAATGAAATAAAGCTACTAGAAAGGATCATTACCCTCTGCCTTTCATTGATCAAATGTTAGAAAGAATGTCTAAGCACACACACTTTTGTTTTCTTGAAGGATATTATGGTTTCTCTCAAATACCTGTATCACAACCTGATCAAGAGGAAACCACCTTTACTTGTCCTTTTGGAACTTATGCTTACAGACATATGTTGGGGAACGTAGCATGCAATTTCAAAAAAATTCCTACGATCATGCAAGATCTATCTAGGAGATGCATAGCAACGAGAGGGGGAGAGTATGTCCACGTACCCTTGTAGACCAAAAGCAGAAGCGTTGTGTTAACGCGGTTGATGTAGTCGAACGTCTTCACGATCCAACCGATCTAGCACCGAACCTACGACACCTCCGAATTCAGCACACGTTCAACTCGATGACATCCTTCGAACTCTTGATCCAATAGAGGGTCAAGGAAGAGTTTCGTCAGCATGATAGCATGATGATGGTGTTGATGATGTTACCGGCGCAGGGCTTCGCCTAAGCACTACGACGATATGACCGAGGTGTTAAACTATGGATGGGGCACCACACACGGCTAAGAGAATAACTATTATCTCTTGGGGTGCTCCCCTGCCCTCGTATATAAAGGAGGAGAGGGGGAGGCCGGTCGACCTTGTAGGGCGCGCCAAGAGGAGGGAGTCCTACTAGGATTCCAAGTCCTAGTAGGATTCCACTTGGTGGAAGGGGGAAGGAAGGAAGGGAGAGGGAGAGGGAGAGGGAAAGGGGGGTTGTGCCCCCTCCCCTAGTCCTATTCGGACTCCCCACGGCGGGGAGCCTCACCTATGTGGGCTGTCCTCTCTCTCCCTATGGCCCATGATGGCCCATTACTTCCCCGGGGGATTCCGGTAACCCCTCCGGCACTCCTTTTTTACCCGGTACCACACGGAACTCTTCCGGTGTCCGAATAATATAGTCCAATATATCAATATTTATGTGTCGACCATTTCGAGATTCCTCGGCATGTCTGTGATCTCATCCGGGACTCCGAACAAACTTCGGTCATCAAAAACACATAACTCATAATACAAATCTTCATCGATCATTAAGCGTGCGGACCCTACGGGTTTGAGAACTATGTAGACATGACCGAGACACATCTCCAATCAATAACCAATAGCGGAACCTGAATGATCATATTGGCTCCTACATATTCTTCAAAGATCTTTATCGGTCAAACCGCGCAACAACATATGTTGTTCCCTTTATCATCGGTATGTTACTTGCCTGAGATTCGATCGTTCGTATCTTTATACCTAGTTCAATCTCGTTACCGGTGAGTCTCTTTACTCGTTCCATAATGCTTCATCCCACAACTAACTCATTAGTCACATTGCTTGCAAGGCTTACAGTGATGAGAATTACCGAGAGGGCCCAGAGATACCTCTCCTATACACAGAGTGACAAATCCTAATTTTTATCTATACCAACCCAACAAACACCTTCGGAGACACCTGTAGAGCATCTTTATAATCACCCAATTACGTTTTGACATTTGCTAGCACACAAGGTGTTCCTCCGGTTTTCGGGAGTTGCATAATCTCATAGTCAGAGGAACATGTATAAGTCATGAAGAAAGAAATAGCAATAAAACTTATCGATCATTATGCTAAGATAACAGATGGGTCTAGTCTATCAAGTCATTCTCTAATGATGTGATCCTGTTCATCAAATGACAACACATGTCTATGGTCAGGAAACATAACCATCTTTGATTAACGAGCTAGTCAAGTAGAGGCATACTAGGGACACTTTGTTTTGTCTATGTATTCACACATGTACTAAGTTTCTAGTTAATACTATTCTAGAGTGAATAATAAACATTTATCATGATACAAGGCAATATAAATAACAACTTTATTATTGCCTCTAGGGCATATTTCCTTCTGTCTCCTACTTGCACTAGAGTCAATAATCTAGTTCACATCGCCATGTGATTTAACACCTATATAGTTCACATCTGTATGTGATTAACACCCATAGTTCACATCGCAATGTGACCAACAACCAAAGGGCTTACTAGAGTCAATAATCTAGTTCACATCACTATGTGATTAACACCCAAAGAGTACTAAGATGTGATCATGTTTTTCTTGTGAGAGAAGTTTAGTCAACGGGTTTGCTAAATTCAGAGCCGTATGTATTTTGCAAATTTTCTATGTATACAATGCTCTGCATGGAGCTACTCTAGCTAATTGCTCCCACATTCAATATGTATCCAGATTGAGACTTAGAGTCATTTGGATTGGTGTAAACTTTACATTGACGTAACTCTTTACGATGAACTCTTTATCATCTCCATAACCGAGAAATACTTCCTTAGTCCTCTTACGTAACTAAGGATAACTTTGACTGCTATACAGTGATCCAATCTTGGATCACTATCGTACCCGCTTGCCAAACTCATTGCAAGGCACACTACTGGTCTGGAACATAGCATGGCATACTTTATAGAACCTATGACTAAGGCATAGTGAATGACTTTCATTCTCTTTCTGCCGTGGTCGGGCTTTGAGTCTTACTCAACTTTACACCTTGTAATACAGGCAAGAACTCCTTCTTTGACTGATCCATTTTGAACTCTTTCAAAATCTTGTCAAGGTATGCACTCGTTGAAAAATCTTATCAGGTGTCTTGATCTATCCCTATAGATCTTGATGCCCAATATGTCAGCAGCTTCATCGAGATCTTTCTTTGAAAATCTCATTTCAAACTCTCCTTTATGCTTTCCAGAAAATTCTACATCATTTCCGATCAACAATATGTCATTCACATATACTTATCATAAAGGTTGTAGTGCTCCCGCTCACTTTCTTGTAAATACATGCTTTACCGCAAGTCTGTAAAAACTATATGCTTTGATCAACTCATCAAAGCGTATATTTCAACTCCGAGATGCTTGCACCAGTCCATAGATGGATCGCTGGAGCTTGCACACCTTGTTAGTACCTTTAGGATGGACAAAACCTTCTTGTTGCATCATATACAACTCTTCTTTAAGAAATATCCATTTAAGGAATTCAGTTTTGACATCCATTTGCCAGATTTCATAAAATATGGCAATGCTAACAAGATTCGGACGCATTTAAGCATCTCTACAGTTGAGAAAATCTCATTCTAGTCAACACCTTGAACTTGTCGAATTCCTTCTGCGACAATTCGAGCTTTGTAGATAGTAACACTACCATCAGTGTCCGTATTCCTCTTGAAGATCCATTTATTTTCTATGGCTTGCCGATCATCGGGAAAGTCCACCAAAGTCAACACTTTGTTCTCATACACGGATCCCATCTCAGATTTCATGGCCTCAAGCCATTTCACGGAATCTGGGCTCATCACCGCTTCCTCATAGTTCGTAGGATCATCATGGTATAGTAACATGACTTCCGGAATAGGATTGATGTACCACTCTAGTGTGGACTGTACTCTGGTTGACCTATGAGGTTCGATAGTAACTTGATCTGAAGTTTCATGATTATCATCATTAGCGTCTTCACTAATTGGTGTAGGAAGCCTAGTATAGGCTGGGCATGGTTCGGACATTGCTCCTTTGTAATGACAAGGGATCGCATTAAGTCCAGAGCTTTGCTTAAAGGCGAGGTTTGGCCCGAGAGAAGAGAGCCCATGGAGTATGGCGAGAGGGAAACTCCTTGGCCGAACTCACACGATGTTGGTTCCGAGGATTCGGAGCCAGTGTCCAGAGAAGGGTCCAGCTCCATAATGACTGCCGGTGACACCACTTCCTCCTGTTCCTCCACAATGGCCTAAGGGCCGCAGACAGTCCGGTGAGCTCAGAGAGCCCGTCTTCAGACCTGGCGTTACGCTCTGGATCTAAGGCCAGAGCAGAGGTAGGAGGTGCAATTCCTTGGAAGATCAAGTCTCCTTGGATATCAATGACACAATCCAGATTTCCAAAACTAATTTGGTGACCTGGGACGTAGCTGTCGACCTCCTCTAGATGGCTAGGCAAGTTGGCCCGCAGCACGAAGCCGCCGAACAAAAAGATCTAGCCGGGAAGGAAAGCCCCCCCCCAGGCAGCGTTGTTGTAGATGATTGACATACCCATCAAACCTTTTGGTGACAATGAAGCGGAACTCTCAATGAAAGCACCAATGTCAGTGTCAAAACCGGTGGATCTCGGGTAGGGGATCCTGAACTGTGCGTCTAGGGTTGATGGTAACAGGAGGCGGGGGACACGATGTTTACCTAGGTTCGGGCCCTCTCTATGGGGGTAATACCCTACTTCCTGCTTGATTGATCTTGATGAATATGAGTATTATAAGAGTTGATCTACCACGAGATCGTAATGGCTAAAATCCTAGAAGTCTAGCCTGTATGATTATGATTACCTCTACGGACTAAACCCTCCTGTTTATATAGACACCGGAGGGGACTAGGTTGTACAAAGTCGGTTACAGAGAATGGAATCTTCATATCCGGGCGCCAAGCTTGCCTTCCACGCCAAGGAGAGTCTTCTGTCTTGTATCTTCACGGCCCAACAGTCTGGCCCATGCTACATAGTCCGGTCGTCTGAGGACCCCTTAATCCAGGACTCCCTCACCCGTGGATGAACAGTCGCAGGTGGAGGCTGGAGGAAGTCGGTAGTGGACGAACAGTGGCCCGCGGAGGGTGGAGGAGGTCGATGGTGGAGATGAACAGTAGCCCGTGGAGTCCTGTTTTGTGGTACGCCACACCCCACTCGATGAACAGTAGCCTATTTTGACCGTAGGCACTCCAACACAAGTCCGTTTCCTCTGTTTTACGGTACGCCCACCCCTCCCGATCAACATGACCCTGTTTCGACCGTACGCGGTGGAACACAAGTCTGTTTCCTCCGTTTTGCAGTACGCCAGACCCTTCCCGATGAGCAGGACCCTGTTTCGACCGTACGCGGTCCCAGGAGGCCCGTTTCCTCCATTCTGCGCACGCCAGACCTTGTTTCGGCTGTTCCGTCCAAGCCGGCTGGCTCCTAATGAACACGACGATGCAGTTTCTCCGTTTCGACCCAGTCGATTGGCTACCCATGAGCAGGACGCCATCGCTGCCTCTCCATGTACACGAGCCCTGGCCCTACGTATGCGCGAGTAGGCGTTCGAGACGCCGCCTGTATGTACATACATGGCCATATTTACTTTCTTGCACCCTGGCTGTATGTACGTGTACATGCTACGTGCGCGCCTCTACTACGACACATGCCCTTTGTTACTCGGCCACGGTTCATCGCTGCAGCCTATAGACAGACCAATCGACCAGTATGTACGTACACGTTCGCGACCAGAATGACAACACTATGTATGCGTCGACCAGGTGGGTCCTGACTGTCAGGCACTTTCTTGCGTGCGAAGATGTAGCATGTGGGTCCCAGCAGTCAGGGGGGATGTTTTTTTTGCAAAATACGGTGGCCCGTCCGGTGCTTCCCTGCTGTCAGGTGGAGGAATCATTATTTTGCGCGTAATAAGGAGGCACTTCCTTGCTGTGGCCGTGGACCCAGTTGTTAGGCCCTTCATGTATAGTAATATTCCGATGGAAGTCGTTCCTTGACCACATTGACCACATAGCGCCGAGAGCACCAAGGCAGTGGACGACAGCGAGGCCTAGGAAGGTGACGTCGCAGATCCGGGGAAGACGCGACAGTGGATGCCCACGCAGAGAGGAGTACGAGGGTTCACTGGTTCGGCTGCGGTGTGAGCCTGCTGTCGCCGCAGAATAACAGGGGGTGTGGGTGAGTAGAGGGATGGCCTGGCCATCGGTGGGAGTAGTGATACATCTCCAACGTATCTATAATTTTTGATTGCTCCATGCTACTTTATCTACTGTTTTGGACTATATTGGGCTTTATTTTCCACTTTTATATTATTTTTTGGACTAACCTATTAACCGGAGGCCCAACCCAGAATTGCTGTTTTTTGCCTATTTTAGTGTTTCGAAGAAACGGAATATCAAACGGAGTCCAAACGGAATGAAACCTTCGGGAACGTGATTTTCTCACCGAACGTGATCCAGGAGACTTGGACTCTACTCCAAGAAGTGCCAGAGGCGGTCACGAGGGTGGAGGGCGCCCCCCTGGGCGCGCCCCCTACCTCGTGGGCCCCCTGGTGCTCCACCGACGTACTCCTTCCTCCTATATATACCTACATATCCCCAAACGATCAGAACAGGAGGTAAAAACCTAATTCCACCGTCGTAACCTTCTGTATCCATGAGATCCCATCTTGGGGCCTGTTTTGGAGCTCCGTCCGAGGGGGCCTCCACCATGGAGGGCTTTTACATCAACACCATAGCCCCTCCGATGAAGTGTGAGTAGTTTACTTCAAACCTTCGGGTCCATAGCTAGTAGCTAGATGGCTTCGTCTCTCTTTTTGGATCTCAATACAATGTTCTCCCCCTCTCTCGTGGAGATCTATTCGATGTAATCTTCTTTTTGCGGTGTGTTTGTTGAGACCGATGAATTGTGGGTTTATGATCAAGTATTATCTATGGAAAATATTTGATTCTTCTCTGAATTCTTTTATCTATGATTGAGTTATCTTTGCAAGTCTCTTCGAATTATCCTTTTTGGTTTGGCCAACTAGATTGATAGTTCTTGTAATGGGAGAAATGCTTAGCTTTCGGTTCAATCTTGTGGTGTCCTTACCCAGTGACAGAAAGGGTTGCAAGGCACGTATTGTATTGTTGCCATCGAGGATAACAAGATGGTTTTTTTATCATATTGCATGAATTTATCCCTCTACATCGTGTCATCTTGCTTAAGGCATTACTCTGTTTTTAACTTAATACTCTAGATATGCCGGATAGCGGTCGATGAGTGGAGTAATGCTAGTAGATGTAGAATCGTTTCGATCTACTTGTCTTGGACGTGATGCCTATATACATGATCATTGCCTACATATACTCATAACTATGCTCAATTCTATCAATTGCTCAACAGTAATTTGTTCACCCACCATAGAATACTTATGCTCTTGAGAGAAGCCACTAGTGAAACCTATGGCCCCCGGGTCTATTGTCATCATATCAATCTCTATCGCTTTATTTACTTGCTTTGCTTTTACTTTGCCTTTTACTTTTTACTTTGCATCTATCTATCAAAAATACCAAAAATATTATTTATCATCTCTATCAGATCTCACCCTCGTAAGTGACCGTGAAGTGATTGACAACCCCTAATCGCGTTGGTTGCGAGTAGCTATCGTTTTGTGTAGGTACGAGGGACTTGTGCGTGGTCTCCTACTGGATTGATACCTTGGTTCTCAAAAACTGAGGGAAATACTTACGCTACTTTGCTGCATCATCCTCTCCTCTTCGGGGAAATCCAGCGCAGTGCTCAAGAGGTAGCAAGAAGAATTTCTGGCGCCGTTGCCGGGGAGGCTCACGCAAGCAAGTCAACCATACCAAGTACCCATCGCAATCCCTATCTCTCGCATTACATTATTTGCCTTTTGCCTCTTGTTTTCCTCTCCCCCACTTCACCCTTGCTGTTTTATTCACCCTCTCTTTCCCAATCTCCTCCTCTCTTTCCCGTTTGCCTTTTTCCCGTTTCCTTTCTTTTTGCTTGTGTGTTAGTTTGCTTGTTTGTCGCAATGGCTCTACCTAGATTTGGTGACCTTCACCTTAAAAGGCTAGAGGAGATCGAAAGCAATGTCAGAAAGTTTATGGTTTTGCAATTTGAGAACAATAATTTCTTTAGAAACGAGATTAAGGAACAAAAAAGTTTTATGAGTTATATGAATAAAGAACTCGATGATATGTCTAAAGAATTTGATGGTATAAGGGCCAAAATTGCTCGTCTTCAAAAGATGACCGCTGAAATTTCGGATATGCAAGCTACCTTAGTCAATAAGATAGCCGCTAAGCCGAATTCCTATGAAAATCAAGATGAAGATCTAAAAGTTATTGATGTGTCCCCCATTAAATCTTTGTTTTGCAATACGAATCTTGATGAAACTGAAGATTATCTTCCCTTACGTAGAAGGCGTTTTAAGAATTCGGAGTTTCTAGATCTTGATGATGAAATTGATGAAAGCGGGATTGAAATAAATAAAAACCGAGATGTTGCTAAACCCACTATTTTGGATCTCAAGGAATTTAATTATGAAAATTGCTCTTTGATTGGTTGTATTTCCTTGTTGCAATCCGTGCTAGATTCTCCTCATGCTTATAGTCAAAATAAGGCCTTTACCGAACACATTGTTGATGCTTTGATGCAATCTTATGAAGAAAAACTTGAGTTGAAAGTTTCTATCCCTAGAAAACTCTATGATGAGTGGGAACCTACTATTAAAATTAAAATTAAAGATTATGAGTTTCATGCTTTGTGTGATTTGGGTGCTAGTGTCTCTACTATTCCCAAAACTTTATGTGATTTGCTAGATTTCCGTGATTTTGATGATTGCTCTCTAAACATGCATCTTGCGGATTCCACTATTAAAAAACCTATGTGAAGAATTAATGATGTTCTTATTGTTTCAAATAGGAATTATGTGCCGTAGATTTTATCGTTCTTGATATAGATTGCAATCCTTCATGTCCTATTATTCTTGGTAGACCTTTCCTTAGAACGATTGGTGCAATTATTGATATGAAAGAAGGGAATATTAGATTCCAATTTCCCTTAAATAAGGGTATGGAACACTTCCCTAGAAATAAAATAAAATTACCATATGAATCTATCATGAGAGCCACTTATGGATTGCCTACCAAAGATGGCAATACCTAGATCTATCCTTGCTTTTATGCCTAGCTAGGGGCGTTAAATGATAGCGCTTGTTGGGAGGCAACCCTATTTTATTTTGTGTTTTTTGTTTTTGCTTCTGTTTAGGAATAAATAATCCATCTACCTTCTGTTTGGATGTGGTTTTATGTTTTAATTAGGGTTTGTGCCAAGTAGGACCTATAGGATAACCTACGATGATAGTTGATTTGATTCTGCTGAAAAACCGAAACTTTGCGCGCACGAATATGATTTTGTTAAATCACAGGAACGTGATTTTGCGATGATTCTTTCTTCTTCTGTTCAATAAACAAATTTTCCAGGACTTCCTATTTTGGTAGAAGTTTTAGAGTTCCAGAAGTTTGCGTTAGTTACAGATTGCTACAGACTGTTCTGTTTTTGACAGATTCTGTTTTACGTGTGTTGTTTGCTTATTTTGATGAATCTATGGCTAGTAAAATAGTTTTTAATCCATAGAGAAGTTGGAATACAGTAGGTTTAACACCAATATAAATAAATAATGAGTTCATTACAGTACTTGGAAGTAGACTTTTGTTTTCTTTCTCTCACGGAGCTCACGAGATTTCTGTTGAGTTTTGTGTTGTGAAGTTTTCAAGTTTTGGGTGGATTCTTTTGATGGATTATGGAACAAGGAGTGGCAAGAGCCTAATCTTGGGGATGCCCATGGCACTCCAAAGATAATACAAGGACACCAAAAATTCAAAGCTTGGGGATTCTCTGGAAGGCATCCCCTCTTTCGTCCACTTCCATTGGTAATTTACTTGGAGCTATATTTTTATTCACCACATGATATGTGTTTTTCTTGGAGCGTCTTGTATTATTTGCGTCTTTGCTTGTTAGTTTACCACAATCATCCTTCATTTACACACCTTTTTAGAGAGCCATACATGATTTGGAATTTGCTAGAATACTCTATGTGCTTCACTTATATCTTTTGAGCTTGATAGTTTTGCTCATAGTGCTTCACTTATATCTTTTGAGCATGATAATTTTTGCTCTAGTGCTTCACTTATATCTTTTAGAGCATGGTGGTGGATTTGTTTTAAACAAACTATTGATCTCTCATGCTTCACTTAGATTATTTTGAGAGTCATTAATAGCATGGTAATTTTCTTAATATTAATATACTTGGTATTCAAGATATGTGAGACTTTCTTTTGAGTGAATTGAATACTAAGATAAGTTTGATGCTTGATAATTGTTTTGAGATATGGAGGTGATAATATAAAAGTAATGCTAGTTGGGTTATTATGAATTTCAGAAATACTTGTGTTGAAGTTTGCAAGTCCCGTAGCATGCACGTATGGTTAAAGTTGTGTAACAAATTTGAAACATGAAGTGTACCTGGCTTGTGCATCCTTATGAGTGGCGGTCGGGGACGAGCGATGTCTTTTCCTACCAATCTATACCCCTAGGAGCATGCGCGTAGTACTTGATTTTTGATGACTTCTAAAGTTTTGCAATAAGTATATGAGTTCTTTTGACTAATGTTGAGTCCATGGATTATACACACTCTCACCTTTCCGCCTTTGCTAGCCTCTTCGGTACCGTGCATTGCCCTTTCTCACCTTGAGAGTTGGTGCAAACTTCGCCGGTGCATCCAAACCCCATGATGCAATACGCTCTATCACACATAAACCTCCTTATATCTTCCTCAAAACAGCCACCATACCTACCTATCATGGCATTTCCATAGCTATTCCGAGATATATTGCCATGCAACTTCCATCATCATCATCATCATGACATACATTACTTTTGTCATATTGCCATGGCATGATCATGTAGTTGACATCGTATTTGTGGCAAAGCCACCATGCATTATTTTTCATACATGTCACTCTTGATTCATTGCACCATCCGGGTACACCGCGGAGGCATTCATATAGAGTTATATCTTGTTCTAAGTTTTGAGTTGTAATCCTTATGTTGTAGTCAATAGAAGTGTGATGATCATCATTATTAGAGCATTGCCCAAATAAAAAAAAGAGAAAGGCCAAAATAAAAAAAAGAAAGGACCAAAAAAATATAAATAAAAAGGGCAATGCTACTATCTCTTTTTCCACACTTGTGCTTCAAAGTAGCACCTTGTTCTTCATATATTGAGTCTCATATATTGTGCTTCAAAGTAGCACCTTGTTCTTCATGTAGTGAGTCTCATAAGTTGTCTATTTATACTAGTGGGAATCTTTCATTATAGAACTTGGCTTGTATATTGCTACGATGGGCTTCCTCAAATGCTCTAGGTCTTCATGAGCAAGCGAGTTGGATGCACACCCACTAGCTTTCTTTTGTTGAGCATTCATAGCTCTAGTGCATCGGTTGCATGGCAATCCCTACTCCTCATGTTGACATCAATTGATTGGCATCTCCATAGCCCTTTGATTCGCCTTGTCAATGTGAGACTTTCTAATTTTTTGTCTTCTCCACACAATCCCCATCATCATATTCTATTCCACCCATAGTGCTATATCCATGGCTCACGCTCATGTATTGCGTGAAGGTTGAAAAAGTTTGAGATTATTTAAGTATGAAACAATTGCTTGGCTTGTCATCGGGGGTATAGAAGTTGGGAACATCTTTGTGTGACGAAAATGAAGCATAGCCTAACTATATGATTTTGTAGGGATGAACTTTCTTTTGCCATGTTATTTTGAGAAGACATGATTGCTTTGATTAGTATGCTTGAAGTATTATTATTTTTGTGTCAATATGAACTTTTGTCTTGAATCTTTCGAATCTGAAAATTCATATCACAATTAAGAAGATTTACATTGAAATTATGCCAAAGTATCACTCCGCATCAAATTTTTTTTATCATTTACCTACTCAAGGACGAGCAGGAATTAAGCTTGGGGATGCTTGATACGTCTCCAACGTATCTATAATTTTTGATTGCTCCATGCTACTTTATCTACTATTTTGGACTATATTGGGCTCTATTTTCCACTTTTATATTATTTTTGGGACTAACCTATTAACTGGAGGCCCAGCCCAGAATTGCTGTTTTTTTTGCCTATTTTAGTGTTTTGAAGAAACGGAATATCAAACGGAGTCCAAACGGAATGAAACCTTCGAGAACGTGATTTTCTCACCGAATGGGATCCAGGAGATTTGGACCCTACTCCAAGAAGTGCCAGAGGCGGTCACGAGGGTGGAGGGCGCCCCCCTGGGCATGCCCCCCTACCTCGTGGGCCCCCTGATGCTTCACCGATGTACTCCTTCCTCCTATATATACCTATGTATCCCCAAACGATCAGAACAGGAGCTAAAAACATAATTCCACCGCCATAACCTTCTGTATCC
Source organism: Triticum aestivum (assembly GCF_018294505.1). Classification (NCBI taxonomy): domain Eukaryota; kingdom Viridiplantae; phylum Streptophyta; class Magnoliopsida; order Poales; family Poaceae; genus Triticum; species Triticum aestivum. The sequence continues at coordinate 269,183,287 of NC_057810.1, forward strand.
ACGAGATCCCATCTTGGGGCATGTTCCGGAGCTCCGCCGGAGGGGGCATCCACCATAGAGGGCTTCTACATCAACACCATAGCCCCTCCGATGAAGTGTGAGTAGTTTACTTCAGACCTTCGGGTCCATGGCTAGTAGCTAGATGACTTCTTCTCTCTTTTTGGATCTCAATACAATGTTCTCCCCCTCTCTCGTGGAGATCTATTCGATGTAATCTTCTTTTGGCGGTGTGTTTGTTGAGACCGATGAATTGTGGGTTTATGATCCAGTATTATCAATGGAAAATATTTGATTCTTCTTTGAGTTCTTTTATGTATGATTGAGTAATCTTTGCAAGTCTCTTCGAATTATCCTTTTTGGTTTGGCCAACAAGATTGGTAGTTCTTGCAATGGGAGAAGTGCTTAGCTTTGGGTTCAATCTTGCGGTGTCCTTACCGAGTGACAGAAAGGGTTGCAAGGCACGTATTGTATTGTTGCCATCGAGGATAACAAGATGGGTTTTTTATCATATTGCATGAATTTATCCCTCTACATCATGTCATCTTGCTTAAGGCGTTACTCTATTTTTAACTTAATACTCTAGATGCATGCTGGATAGCGGTCGATGAGTGGAGTAATAGTAGTAGATGCAGAATCGTTTCTATCTACTTGTCTTGGACATGATGCCTATATACATGATCATTGCCTAGATATACTCATAACTATGATCAATTCTGTCAATTGCTCAACAGTAATTTGTTCACCCACCATAGAATACTTATGCTCTTAAGAGAAGCCACTAGTGAAACCTATGGCCCCCGGGTCTATTCTCATCATATCAGTCTCTATCGCTTTATTTACTTTCTTTGATTTTACTTTGCCTTTTACTTTTTACTTTGCATTTATCTATCAAAAATACCAAAAATATTATTTATCATCTCTATCAGATCTGACCGTCCTAAGTGACCGCGAAGGGACTGACAACCCCTAATCGCGTTGGTTGCGAGTAGCTATCGTTTTGTGTAGGTACGAGGGACTTGTGCGTGGTCTCCTACTGGATTGATACCTTGGTTCTCAAAAACTAAGGGAAATACTTATGCTACTTTGCTGCATCATCCTCTCCTCTCCGGGGAAATCCAATGTAGTGCTCAAGAGGTAGCAAGTAGTACGGGGCAGTGAGGCCACCGCGGCAGCACAGCCAGCCACGGGAGGCAGGAGCACGCGGCCCGACCGACGCAGGCAGCTGGAGCAAGAAGACTAGAGGTTGAAGAAGCACTACGGCCGTTGGATGGACATCGTACGGTCACTGGAGCTGGAATCGTTCATATTGACTAAGTTGACAAAGCCCTCCGTCTGCATCAACTTAGTAGGCCCACAAGTCAGCCTCCCACTATGGTGGGTCCCAGCTAGTAGGGGGAGCATTCTTTTTTGTGCGTAATAAGGAGGCACTTTATTGCATGCGAAGATATAGCTGGTGGGTCTGATCTGTCAGCGGGAGGAACATTTTTTTCATGAAATTCAGAGGCCCTTCCCGTGGGTCCCAGTTGTCAGGTGGAGGAATCATTATTTTGCGCGTAATAAGGAGGCACTTCCTTGTGTGCGGCCGTGGACCTAGCTATCAGGCTCTCCACGTACAGTCGTCTTCTAATGGATGTCGTTCATTGACCACGTTTACCACGCCGCCAAGAGAATCGGGGCGGTGGACGACAGCGAGGCCCCTGACTGGAACAACCCGGAGAAGCCCCACTGTTTTCACGTAATAAGGAGGCACTTGCTTGTGTGGGTCCCAACTATCAGCCTCTCCACTGACATCCCTCTTCCGATGGCTGTTGTTTGTGGACCATGTTGACTACGCCGCGCCGAGATCACAAACACGATGGACGAGGGCGAGGCATAGGAAGGGAATGACACAAAGCCAGCGAAGCCACAACAGCGGATGCCCACGCTGAGGGGAGTACGATGGCTGACTGGTCGGCTGCAGGGAGAGGCTGACGTCTGATACGTCTCCGTCTTATCTACTTTTCCAAACACTTTTGCCCTTGTTTTGGACTCTAACTTGTATGATTTGAATGGAACTAACCCGGACTGACGCTGTTTTTAGCAGAATTGCCGTGATGTTGTTTTATGTGCAGAAAATAAAAGTTGTCGGAAAGACCTGAAACTCCACGGAACATCTTAGAAAAAATAATAAAAAATCCTCGCCAAAGATGAAGACCAGGGGGCCCACACCCTGTCCACGAGGGTGGGCCCCCCCCCCTCCTAGGCGCACCCCCTACCTCGTCGGCCCCCTGGAAACCCTCCGACGCCAACTCCAACTCCATATATTGGCTTTCGGGGAGAAAAAAATAAGAGAGAAGAAATGATCGCGTTTTACGATACGGAGCCGCCGCCAAGCCCTAATATCTCTCGGGAGGGCTGATCTGGAGTCCGTTCGGGGCTCCGGAGAGGGGCATTCGTCGCCGTCGTCATCATCAATCATCCTCCATCACCAATTTCACGATGCTCACCACCGTGCGTGAGTAATTCCATCGTAGGCTTGCTGGACGGTGATGGGTTGGATGAGATTTATCATGTAATCGAGTTAGTTTTGTTAGGGTTTGATCCCTAGTATCCACTATGTTCTGAGATTGATGTTGCTATGACTTTGCTATGCTTAATGCTTGTCACTAGGGCCCGAGTGCCATGATTTCAGATCTGAACCTATTATGTTTTCATGAATATATGTGAGTTCTTGATCCTATCTTGCAAGTCTATAGTCACCTACTATGTGTTATGATCCGGCAACCCCGAAGTGACAATAATCGGGACCACTCCCGGTGATGACCATAGTTTGAGGAGTTCATGTATTCACTATGTGCTAATGCTTTGTTCCGGTTCTCTATTAAAAGGAGGCCTTAATATCCCTTAGTTTCCAATAGGACCCCGCTGCCACGGGAGGGTAGGACAAAAGATGTCATGCAAGTTCTTTTCCATAAGCACGTATGACTATATACGGAATACATGCCTACATTACATTGATGAATTGGAGCTAGTTCTGTGTCACCCTATGTTATGACTGTTACATGACGAACCGCATCCGGCATAATTATCCATCACTAATCCGGTGCCTACGAGTTTTCCATATACTGGTTCTCGCTTATTTACTTTTCCGTTGCTACTGTTACAATCACTACAAAATACCAAAAACATTACTTTTGCTGTCTTTACTTTTGTTACCGTTACCACCACTATCATATTACTTTGCTACTAAACACTTTGCTGCAGATACTAAGTTTCTAGGTGTGGTTGAATTGACAACTCAGCTGCTAATACTTGAGAATATTCTTTGGCTCCCCTTGTGTCGAATCAATAAATTTGGGTTGAATACTCTACCCTCGAAAACTGTTGCGATCCCCTATACTTGTGGGTTATCAAGACCTTTTTCTGGCGCCGTTGCCGGGGAGCATAGCTCTATTCTTTGAGTCACTTGGGATTTATATCTGCTGGACACTATGAAGAACTTGAAAGATGATCGAACTACTATTTTGTCCTCAACTACGAGGGGAGGTAAGGAACTGCCAGCTAGCTCTGCACTAGATTCTCCTTCCGTTATAAGTAAGCTTGCGACACCTAAACCTGCTACTGCTATGAATTCTGATATGTCGCATGTTATTGATGATGCCACTTCTGCTATGCATGATACTTATGATGAAACTACTTCTATGCTTGATTATACTGTGCCCCTTGGTAAATTTCTTGATCAACAGATTTCTAGGTCTAGAGAAAGAGAAATTATTGAATCTGAATACAATGATGAGAGTGATGATGAAAATATGCCTGCTATTCCTGAGGGTTATCTTTTTGATGCGGAATCTTCTGCAGCTATTTTCGCTTGCTAGGATAGATACGAACTTAAGATGTTGCTAGTTAAATGGAGTAAAGAATCTCTTAGAGATAGAATGAAACCCAACCCTGCTTTTGCTACTTCACCTATCTGTGTTCCCGATAAGGATTATTAGGAATTTTCTGTTGATCCAGATATAATTACTTTGGTTGAATCTGATCCTTTCTATGGCTATGAATCTGAAACTGTTGTGGTACATCTTACTAAGTTAAATGATATAGCCGCCCTGTTTACTAATGATGAGAGATCGCGCTACCTTTATTTACTCAAAATATTTCCGTTCTCATTAAAGGGTGATGCTAAGATATGGTTTAATTCTCTTGATCCTGGGTGTGTGCATAGTCCCCAGGATATGATTTATTACTTCTCTGCTAAATATTTCCCTGCTCATAAGAAACAAGCTGCTTTGAGGGAAATATACAACTTCATGCAAATTAAAGATGAGAGTCTCCCACAAGCTTGGGGGAGGCTTCCCAAGTTACTTAATGCTTTGCCTGATCATCCTCTTAAGAAACCTGAAATACTTGATATCTTTTATAATGGACTAACTGATGCTTCCAGAGATTACCTGGATAGTTGTGCTGGTTCTCTTTTCATGGAAAGAACACCTGATCAAGCTGAAATTCTATTGAATAATATGTTGACAAATGAAAATAATTGGGCACCTCCCGAGCCACCTCCTGAGCCAATTACTAAGCCTATTCCTAAACCAACTCTGAAGAAGAGAGGTGTTCTATTTCTCAGTCCCGAAGATATGCAAGAGGCAAAGAAATCTATGAAAGAAAAAGGTATTAAAGCTGAAGATGTTAAGAATTTACCTCCTATTGAAGAGATACACGGTCTTAACTTACCGCCTGTTGAAGAAGTATATGATCTTAATTCCTTATTCACTGAAGAACCTCCTGATCCCGATATCCCGACACAGGTAGTAAAGGTAAATTCTCTCTATAGATATGACAAAGCTGAAGTCCCTCCTACTAAAATTGCTAGTCAGTGCTTGGATGAGTTTGATGACTTTATGTTTAAGCAAGATGACTTTAATGCTTATTTTGGTAGACAATTAAAACAGAATACCTTCATGATTAAACGCTTGGGTGATTTTATGGCTAATATTAGAGGTGAACTTAAACTTGTTAGTAAACATGCTTCTATGGTTACCACTCAAGTAGAACAAGTACTTAAAGCTCAGAAAGAAGTGCTTGATGAAATGAATAGTAAGAAAAATGATTATGCTGTTAGAGTGGCTACTAGAACTGGTAGAATGACTCAGGAACCTTTGTATCCTGAAGGCCACCCTAAGAGAATCGAGCAAGATTCTCAGAGAAATAATATTGATGTACCTAGTTCTTCTAAAAGGAAGAAAAAGAAAAATGATAGGACTTTGCAAACTTCTAGTGAACCTATTGCTGAACCACCTGAGAATCCAAATGATATCTCTATGTCTGATGCTGAAACACAATCAGGTGATGAACATGAACCTAGTGATAATGTTAATGATAATGTTCATGATGATGCTCAACCTAGTAATGATAATGATGTAAAAGTTGAACCTGATGTTGATCTTGATAACCCACAATCAAAGAATCAACGTTATGATAAAAGAGACTTCGTTGCTAGGAAACATGGTAAAGAAAGGGAACCATGGGTTCAGAAACCCATGCCTTTTCCTCCGAAACCATCCAAGAAAAAGGATGATGAGGATTTTGAGCGCTTTGCTGAAATGATTAGACCCATATTTTTGCGTATGCGATTAACTGATGTGCTCAAAACAAATCCTTATGCTAAGTATATGAAGGATATCATTACTAATAAAAGAAAGATACCGAAAGATGAAATTTCCACCATGCTTGCTAATTATACTTTTAAGGGTGGAATACCAAAGAAACTTGGAGATCCAGGAGTACCTACTATACCATGCTCCATTAAGAGAAATTATGTTAAAACTACTTTATGTGATCTTGGAGCCGGTGTCAGTGTTATGCCTCTCTCTTTATATCGTAGACTTGACTTGAATAAGTTGACACCTACTGAAATATCTTTGCAAATGGCTGATAAATCAACTGCTATACCTGTCGGTATTTGTGAGGATGTGCCTGTTGTAGTTCTGAATGTTACTATTTTAACGGACTTTGTTATTCTTGATATTCCCGAGGATGATAGTATGCTATTATTCTTGGAAGACCTTTCCTCAATACTGCAGCGGCTGTTATTGATTGCAACAAAGGTAATGTCACTTTTCATGTTAATGGTAATGAGCATACGGTACACTTTCCGAGGAAACAACCTCAAGTTTATAGCATCAACTCTATTGGAAAAATTCCATTGATTATATTTGGAGGTTTTGAATTTACTATCCCTACTGTCAAGAAAAAGTATGATATTCTTATTGTTGGGGATTTTCATATCCCCGTTGAGGTAACTTAGTGTTATTCGAAATTTCTCCGGTCCCGTGTTATTCGGAATGAGTTTGTTAACAAGACTTGATCAACCTTGTTAGTGGGTTCATTTTGATGATCACGAGATGGATGAAACTAGAAGCACAACCTTCTGTACCCTCTTTATATTTTCTGTTATTTAGTAGAAATAAAGTAAAATAGTATTTTTCTGTCTGTCTCCTAACTTATCCGAGCAATATAAAAATATCCCAAAAATAAAAGTCCTCAGAAGGCCATGCCAATTTAATATGATTTTTTCGGGAATATTTGAGGATTTACTGTGCAAAAATTACCACGGGGGGAGCTGCCACCTGGCCACGAGGGTGGAGGGTGCGCCCTACCCCCTGGGCGCGCCCCCTGCCTCGTGGTCCCACGGTGGCCCACCTCCACTTATCCTTGCACCCATCTTCTTCCTCTGCCTCACACAAACACGAAAAACCAACTCAAGCATGAGTTCCAGCCCCTGTTGCTGTGATTTTCGATCTCCTTGCTCAAAGCACCTCTCGCAAAACTGCTTGGGGAGATTGTTCCTTGGTATGTGACTCCTCCATTGGTCCATATAGTTATTGTTCTAGTGCTTTATTCATTGCAAATTTGTGCTGCATAGGTGACCATGTTCTTGAGCTTGCATGTCAAATTTATATGGTTCCAAGTAGTTCTAATGCTTGATATAGGCCCTAGGCACTTGTGGGCGTTGTTGCTATCAATTTTATTGAAGTTGGTTCACTTTTATTTGAAGTTACTAAAAAAAATTCAGAAATTTTTCAGAGGAAACAATATGTTTAGGAAGATGTTCCAAGGTGGTTCTTCAAGGAAGCAAGGTCCCAGGCTTGCAATGCGTGATGCTGACAAGGAACCACCAAGAGACGCTCCTGTGAGGCCCTGTGAATGGCCTTCGGAAAATTTTATGAATCAAGCAGGAATCAAAGAAGAATTTAGTGCATATTTGCGTAACGCCGGTCTTGAGGACTTTGAAGCTGACAAATGCCCCCAGTATCATGATCTCACAAGTTCATTTGTGAGGAGGTTTGAGTTTTCATCTTCGCGTAATTCTCCTTCAGTCATGTTTGACCTTTATGACAAATCTTATACCATGGACTTAGAGGAGCTTTTGCTTGCAAACTTCCATCTTGGGGTAGTGTCAGGGATCCCCCTAAATCTGAATATAGAGACTTTCTTGCTAGAATAACTGTGGGGGAATCTAGAGATATAACACAAGCCACTATAGGGAGCGTTCACTTTCCTGCTATACATTATTTTGCTCTCTTCATAGGCAGATGCATAAATGCTAAGGATGAAGCATGTCACAGGTGTGCCACTGATCTCAACATTCTCAGAAGTGCTGTGTTAGGAGACCAATCTTATCATATGGGAGCCATTGTAGCTCGTAGGTTGCATCATAATAGACATAACGGAGATTTCTTTGGAGGAATTTATGCAACCCGCTTAGCTAATTTTCTTGAGGTAGACATTCATGAGGGTGATATGGAGTTACCCCCTACTTATTTAGATTTTGATTCTATGGTCTCCCACCAGTTTGTTGAGAGGACTGAACTACCTCTCCAGTATCGATTGATCTTTAACAAACGGCATGTTGTCCGTATTACTCTTCCTGCTCCTGCCTTCTTTGATTCTCACACAAAAGGAAGATACATTATTACCAGAGAGGAGGCAGATGAGTACGAGAGGAGAGTGGAGGCTGCTCGACGACACGCTACAGCTCAGGCAGCGATAGCCGCTACATCGCAGTACGACCCCAGCTTCACCTACGGGTATTCGCCAGGCTATCCCTAGCAATAGACCAACTTAGGCCAAAAGCCTAAGCTTGGGGGAGTACGTATTTCTCACCGACATTACATTTATGTTCACACACACTCATTGCTAGGTGTCGGTGCTCACACTCTTTCACTGTAATATCCATGCTAGTTTATTTTGTTTTTCCCGCTTTCTTCTTGTGCGTTTAATAAACCTGAAGAAAAAACCAAAAAAATTATTAGTAGTAGTTTATTTCCTTGCTTGTATTAGAAATTAAAAAGAAAACCCAAATATATTTCCCTTTCTTCTTTTGCTTGTTGGGAGCTTTCCCGTGTAAATAGTTTTATTTTCTTTTCTTTCCTTTGGGGTCGAGAAGACTATATTGAAAATGCTTAGTGGCTCTTATATGCATGATTGTTTATTTAACTTAGAGCCCTTATTACTTGTCTTCTCTCTTGAGTTGAATGCTTGTAGATTCCAGCTTAATCCAATGCACGTGCACTCTTATTATTATACACATCGTTCGGTCGTGCAAGTGAAAGGCAATAATGATGATATATGATGGACTTATTGGGATGAGAAAAGCTGGTATGAACTCGACCTCTCTTGTTTTTGTAAATATGATGACTCATCGTTCCTGAGTCAACTATTATGAAGTAAACATATTTGCAATGACATTTAGAGATTATAGTTGCTTGTGCCATGCTTGATTAGCTATGAGTTATAATGGTTTACCTTGCGTGCCAACATAATATTAGAATGATTATGATGTGGTATGATGGGATGGTATCCTCCTTTAAATGAATTGAGTGACTAGACTTGGCACATGTTCACGCATGTAGTTGAATCAAATCAACATAGCCTTCATGATATTTATGTTCATGGTAGATTATATCCTACTCATGCTTGTATTCGGTGTAAATTAATTTTAGTGCATGTTTACGACTGTTGTCGCTCTCTCAGTTGGTCGCTTTCCAGTCTTTTGCTAGCCTTCACCTGTACTAAGCGGGAATACTTCTTGTGCATCCAATCCCTTAAACCCCAAAGTTATTCCATATGAGTCCACTATACCTTCCTATATGCGGTATTTACCTGCCGTTCCAAGTAAATTTGTATGTGCCAAACTCTAAACCTTCAAATGAAATTCTGTTTTGTATGCTCGAGCAGCTCATGTTTCAACTAGGGCTGCCTATATCTTCCATGCTAGGTGGGTTATTCTCAAGAGGAGTGGACTCCGCTCCTCATTCACGAGAAAGGGCCGGTAACCGGGATGCCCAGTCCCATGATCCAAAAAGATCAAGGCAAATCAAAATAATCAAACAAAACTCCCCCAGGGCTGTTGTATGTTGGAGGCACTCGTTGTTTCGAGCAAGCCATGGATTGATGCTTGTTGGTGGTTGGGGGAGTATAAACCTTTACCATTTTGTTTGGGAACTGCCTATAATGCATGTAGTATGGAAGATACAGCCATCTCATAGCTGTTGCGTTGACAGCAAAAGTATGCCGCTCAAAATGTTATTCAATCTCTATTTTGAAATCGAGCTCAGGCACCTCTACAAATCCCTGCTTCCCTCTGCGAAGGGCCTATCCATTTACTTTTATGTTGAGTCATCATCCTTCTTATTAAAAGCACCCGCTAGAGAGCACATTGTCGTTTGCATTCATTATAATTGGTTTATATTGGGTATGACTTGACTGGATCTCTTTTACCATGAATTACAATGTCTAGTCAGTCCTTGCTCTTTAAAGGTGCTCTGCATTTATGTTTTGCGGTCTCAGAAAGGGCTAGCGAGATACCATTCTTTTATATCATGTTATGATTATTTTGAGAAAGTGTTGTCATCCGAGTTTTGTTATTATAGCTCGCTAGCTGATTATGCTATTGATATGAGTAATTGTGAGACCTATGTGTTATTGTTAGTATGGTTAGTTTATAATATTTGCTGAAACTTGAATGCTGGCTTTTCATGTTACCACAACAAGAGCAAACAGAGTTTGTAAAAGTTTTTCTTTTTCTCTTTCAGTTTGTCAACTGAATTTCTTGAGGACAAGCAAGGGTTTAAGCTTGGGGGAGTTGATACGTCTCCGTCGTATCTACTTTTCCAAACACTTCTGCCCTTGTTTTGGACTCTAACTTGTATGATTTGAATGGAACTAACCCGGACTGATGCTGTTTTCAGTAGAATTGCCGTGATGTTGTTTTATGTGCAGAAAATAAAAGTTCTCGGAAAGACCTGAAACTCCACGGAACATCTTAGAAAAAATAATAAAAAATCCTTGCCAAAGATGAAGACCAGGGGGCCCACACCCAGTCCACGAGGGTGGGGGGCGCCCCCCCCTCCTGGGCGCGCGCCCCTACCTCATGGGCCCCCTGGAAACCATCTGACACCAACTCCAACTCCATATATTGGCTTTCGGGGAGAAAAAATAAGATAGAAGAAATCATCGCGTTTTATGATATGGAGCCGCCGCCAAGCCCTAATCTCTGTCGGGAGGGCTGATCTGGAGTCCGTTTGGGGCTCCGGAGAGGGGGATTCGTCGCCGTCGTCATCATTAACCATCCTCCATGACCAATTTCATGATGCTCACCGACGTGCCCGAGTAATTCCATCATAGGCTTGCTGGACGGTGATGGGTTGGATGAGATTTATCATGTAATCGAGTTAGTTTTGTTAGGGTTTGATCCTAGTATCCACTATGTTCTGAGATTGATGTTGCTATGACTTTGCTATGCTTAATGCTTGTCACTAGGGCCCGAGTGCCATGATTTCAGATCTGAACCTATTATGTTTTCATGAATATATGTGAGTTCTTGATCCTATCTTGCAAGTCTATAGTCACCTACTATGTGTTATGATCCAGCAACCCGAAGTGACAATAATCGGGACCACTCCCGGTGATGACCATAGTTTGAGGAGTTCATGTATTCACTATGTGCTAATGCTTTGTTCCGGTTCTCTATTAAAAGGAGGCCTTAATATCCCTTAGTTTCCAATAGGACCCCGCTGCCACGGGAGGGTAGGACAAAAGATGTCATGCAAGTTCTTTTCCATAAGCACGTATGACTATATACGGAATACATGCCTACATTACATTGATGAATTGGAGCTAGTTCTGTGTCACCCTATGTTATGACTGTTACATGACGAACCGCATCCGACATAATTATCCATCACTAATCTGGTGCCTACGAGTTGTCCATATACTGGTTCTCGCTTATTTACTTTTCCGTTGCTACTGTTGCAATCACTACAAAATACCAAAAACATTACTTTTGCTGTCTTTACTTTTGTTACCGTTACCACTACTATCATATTACTTTGCTACTAAACACTTTGCTGCAGATACTAAGTTTCCAGGTGTGGTTGAATTGACAACTCAGCTGCTAATACTTGAGAATATTCTTTGGCTCCCCTTGTGTCGAATCAATAAATTCGGGTTGAATACTCTGCCATCGAAAACTGTTGCGATCCCCTATACTTGTGGGTTATCAACATCGCCGGAAAATAAAAGGATGTGCGGGTGGGTAGATGGATGGCCTGTCGGCAGCATAGCCGGCCACGGGAGGAGGGAGCAGGCAGTCTCGCCAACGCTGGTTTGGGCGGCTGGGGTAGGACGATCAGAGATTGAAGAAGCACGACGGCCGTTGAATTAACATCCAACAGTCACTGCTCTGTCTTGAGTAAGTTGACAAAGCCTTGCGTACGCGTCAATTTTTTTTAGGATAGCGGCATCGTCAACCAAGTAGGCCTAGAAATCAGCCTCCAAATCTGTGGAAAACAACATACAGCCCATTAGCCATTATTTTCTATAATTTACATCCCATTTGCTAATTCTTAAGGATATTTTGAAGCACGTATTCTTTTTATTAGCATTACAGACCATATATTGGGCACTGCTAAAACATTCAACAAAATTTTGCATATTTTGGTGGGGTCCGAACTCTTTTAATAAAGAAATTTCGAGTCACGTTAAAAATAATTTTTAAAAACTTATATCAAAATAAAATTCAAAAAAATGTCCACAAAAAAATGATTGAAATTTAAAATCTTGAAAATTTGTGGAAAACAACATACAACCCATTCAGGAGCAGGACGCCGGCCAAGATCCTCCTTCCACCATTTTCTGTTTTTTATAAGATCCTCCAATCCAGAAAAAACAATATTTGAATATAATTGCCGGTTGGCTTAGGTTTAAAAATTTACAACCCATTTCTTACTAACTTATAGCCCATTTTCTGCGGATGCTTATTTACTATTTACATCCGTCCTTGTCTTGACAAATTTGTAGCCCAGTAGGGCTGAGAAAAGCAAGTAGGCCTCGGTTGGGTATTCTCCAAAAAAACTGAGCTAGCCATTTTCACATAGAAAAAAGATATCAACTGCACTCGGCATGTTTTTTTATCAAAGGAACTGGGCTCGTCATGTGCTTAAATAAATGCGTAAGCATGGGCTAGACGGGCCACAACCCCCGCACAGCCCGCAGTTGATTGAGCTCTAACTCTAAAACTAAAAAAACAACTAGGTTAGCTGCTGGGTCCCTGGTGCTACCCGCTTGTTGTGTAATTATCTCGTTTATTGACTACATTGACAATGGCATGGGACCTACTTGTCAAACAATTAGGAGGAAGTTTTTTTGGCTTGTAATAACGAGGCACCTGCATGCATATTGCAATGACCCTGGTGGGTCCCTACTGTCAGTCTCTCCGCGTACAGTCATCTCCCGATTCCTCTCGGTTGTTGACCATGTTCACAACGCCAGACGGCGGCGGGCACCTCGAGCGAACCAAGGCGGAGAATGATGGCGAGGCCTTGAACGGGAACGAACAGGAGCCGCGGAAGATGCGGCGGTGTAGTGGCGGGCGGAGGGGAGTACGAGCAGTAGCGGAGCTAGGCTCAGCCTATGTCCCAGGTAAGCAATGCAACTATAGTGAGCTACAGTGTCATTTCTTCTATAATACGCTATAGTTAACAAAGAACAAATCCACCACGCCAGTGTCAAGATCATCAAGATATGATACGCCATGTTTGTGCTATGCAGCGAGAAAAGAAGCTACGTGTTGCTATGCTCCTTTGGGACTAGTGGACGTCGAGGAAGAAAACCAATGCATGTGAAGTACAGAAGACACAGCAGAAATCAGTTCTTTCATCACAAAGCACTTGACTGATTTCACTTCGGTGAACATTCAAAAAACACCCTAGCCGCAGCAACCCCAGGTTTGGATCCCTCCAGCTACAAACTTGATCAAGATCAATATGGATGTTGCTTTTCATGTGGAGTCCGAGACTGGTGCGTGGGGTTTCATTGCGAGAGACAAAACTGGCGATTTCCTGGCGGCTGTTGCTAGCAAGACGAACCATGTAAGATCTGCACTGCACATGGAAGTGATCGCTTGTATGCGAGCTATTGAAGGGGCAGCTTACCTAGGTGCACAACATATCTGTTTTTAATCGGACTGTTTGACAAGGATTTCTGCATGTAAAGGGCGGGGCTATGACGCTGCGGAGATGGTAGTTCTCTTCAGAGAAGCAAGAAGCCTGTGCCATGCCTCTTTTGTTTTCTCTGAATTCATGTTTTGTCCCCAGAACTGTAACCATGTGGCGCATGCTTTGGCCCAGTTTGCTATGGGAGCTCCTGAACCCCTCCATGTGTGGGTGAATGTTGCCCAAGATTTTGTTTCTGTCTTAGTAAATGCTAATATGGCTTCCCAAGTTTAAGTGGAATATAATTTGTTCCCTCTCAAAAAAAATCCACCACTCCCCAGGCCAAGGCCATGGCTGCCTGGGGCCTATAACCGCCTTTGAGTACGAGGGCAACAACAGGTAACTGAAGCTTACAAACGGTAACAAAAGCCCAAGGATTAATTGTTCATCATATTTAGACAAAACCCAGATTGAACATGGCAATAACATCTAACCCAACCATTTTTTTGCAGCCACAAACAAATGGATCGGTCTGATCCATAAAATCAACATCATGTGCAAAAAAATCTATTGGAGGATGACTACTAGTTGTTGTAAATAGAAGTCGGGCATGTTCAGAAGCCCATTCGTCCACCTGAAACTTCTTTTTTTGTTGTTCAACATGCTCATCCGTGAGAAATCTCTTGTTTAAAAACTTGAGACTCATGGACAATAGTAACCATGCTTCAACAAGAAGAATGTGACAAAGCTTCTGTTTTCCTTGTTGGATGCATATCTTTACATTGTTATTGTCCTCAAACGAATGTCATGAGAACTGAGAAAATCATGGTGCTTATTATGCCACCGATTGGTTGTATGTTTTTCTCCATGTGTTAGTGCCTAAGTAGACATGAAGATTGAAAACAGTTAAGGTTTGGAAAAAGAGCATGTTGAAAGAGAGACAGCTAAACGGTTAATTATAGTACAATATATATGGGCTTTCAATGTGCATGAAATCATGACCTTTATATATAAATTCTCCAGACATCGAAAGCATCACAGCAAGCCAATAATTATGTTCAGATCATAACTAAACATTCTGATATATAAGATCTTGACAGAATCCAGCAGCATTGATAGGATATCTTTGGACGAACTCTTCATTGAGCATATAACATAATATTAGTACCCAAAGTGTACTCCAATATGATATAAAACTTATGAGCACAAATGAAAAATGAAGCTTATGATTACAAATGTGTATATGATAATATACGGTACCTGAAAAAATGAGGAGCCAAACATCAACTTGTTGTGATCATTAAACAGATCATGAATTACACCCAAGGTCTCCAGTTAGGGCGCAGAGACGACAGCTATGTGTGAAGGTTTATAACAATAATGAAGGAGCAACCTTTGAAGTGAAGGGGCATCTTCAATGATGAGCTACTGTCCTTCAAAAAAAATTCCAATGCTTTTAAGGTGAGGCGACTTTATTTGGAGACAACTAATAGGGGATTCTATTCCCAAAATAATCAGCAAGCGTTCCAGGGCAGGGCAAATGGAGTGGATGATCCTATGCAGTGAGACCTCTGACAGATAAACCACTACAAGCAAAAGTTTTTTTAGCAATGGGAGTCGAAGCATTTGTACCAGATCGTCTAGTAGATGGCACCAGGCGAAGGTGGCGGTGTGGAGAGAGGAGGAAAACCACAAGATGGACAACAGAGGTGTGGGCACAAATTCTTGGTGTTTGGTTCGTGGTATGAAACTTTTGTGGTAATGGTAGAACTCAAACTACTGGAGTTATTCGAATTTAGGGGATATCAGCCAAGCGTCCACCATGCAGGGTATGGACATCAGGTAGCGTGTTGGGATGCAGAGGCGTCGAACGGGGCCCTACTGATGAGAGGATATGATGGCTCTGATGTGATCAAATTCAGGAAGCACAGATATATCTAACGACAATCGAGATTGAAGGGCGCGGTGCGCCATAGAGGGCTCCCACCCAGTTGAGAGGACTTGTGTGCGGCAGCAATCCTTGGTGGGGAGAAGCGAGATGATCTCCCCAAGGATGTCGTCTGGGAGATCGCTGATGCGGTCAACCGGAGATTCTACGGGTTCCTTAGATCCGGGTGGGGGTGGGGGTGGGGGGCTCACCGCTTCTCCTCGCGTTGTCGGGTGCGGGATCTACAACCGGCGTCGCCGCTGGCGGAAGCTTCATCTTCTTAGAGCTGGGGCCAGCCAACTCCATTTTCCTTGCGAGCGTCGCGGCGAGCTCATGAGTTTGAGCATAGTAGCCAGAGACGATCCTAGTGGCAGTGCGAGTGGGGAAGAAGGAGGGCTGGTTTTTTTTGTAGGAGTGGAAGAAGAGGAGCAGGCGTTTTCTATACGAGTGAGGAAGAAGGTGAGCGGGGGTTTTCTGTACGAGTGAGAAAGATAGGGTGCGGGGGGAAATGGGTGGCGACGGAAGCGGTAGAGTCCAGCGAGCTACAGTATAAGTGGAAGCAAGGAGGAAGGAGGGTTTTTTTGGGATCGCCCCCTCTTTAAGAAATATGGGTTTTTTCTCACAAAAAAATGGGCTTTAAGATGGATAGGCTTTTGTATCGGCCTAGTCGACTGCCAGTGTTTCGTACTGGAGGCCCTTAATAGTAGAGGCCGCCCATTAGAGACACTCTCCAGCTTATTGCCCATTCGAAAGAAAAAAAGAGATGACTCTATCTTAATTATGGCCCCTCATCACTAACATTTTTCAACTTAAAAAAAGTTATTGCTCCTTTTCGGGCCGGCTTGGCATCCACCAAATTAGAGGATGGTGTACTACATGCAGACACGCACACTGGTCGTAGCGCGGCAAAATGAGGGGTCAAATAACATGCCCACAATATACATAGATTGTAAAGGTTGACACGATAATATTCAAACTAAGCTTCACAAGATACGGTATGCATACTAGCTAACATTCACAAGCACTTAAGTTCAGCATGTTTACGCATCTAAATGATTCAAAGACTATAACCAAGACAAAGCTGTGAGAAGGTGTAGAAATAAAGAAAAAATGATCGATGCTTATCTGAGCAAAGGGCCTCCCAACGCACACATTAATTTCCTGGGCATGCTTCTTTCTGCTCAATTTTGCGTGCACTTTGAGCATGTTGGCTCAGCTTGCAATTTATGCTAACACATTGTAGCAAACAGAGGAGGCAATAGAGATCACTCAACATCAGGCCATTATGTGTAGTTCCACTCAAATCATCTTCATTGTCTTGAATGTGAAAAGATAGGAAAGCGCTATACTTAAATGGTGTCGCAAAACAGTAGCACATATTAATAGCTCGGCATCACAAAACATGATCATCTGGACGAAGGGGGTACTGACTGATATCAACTACACAACCTTCTCCTTGTAGACGTTGTTGGGCGTCCAAGTGCAGAGGTTTGTAGGACAGTAGAAAATTTCCCTCAAGTGGATGACCTAAGGTTTATCAATTCTTTGGAGGCGTAGGTTGAAGATGGTCTCTCTCAAGCAACCCTGCAACCAAATAACAAGGAGTCTCTTGTGTGCCCAACACACCCAATACAATGGTAAATTGTATAGGTGCACTAGTTCAGCGAAGAGATGGTGATACAAGTGCAATATGGATGGTAGATATAGGTATTTGTAATCTGAAAATATAAAAACAGCAAGGTAGCAAGCAATAAAAGTGACCGTAAACGGTATTGCAATGCTAGGAAACAAGGCCTAGGGTTCATACTTTCACTAGTGCAAGTTCTCTCAACAATAATAACATAATTAGATCATATAACTATCCCTCAACATGCAACAAAGAGTCACTCTAAAGTCACTAATAGCGGAGAAAAACAAAGAGATTATTGTAGGGTACGAAACCACCTCAAAGTTATCCTTTCAGATCGATCTATTCAAGAGTCCGTAGTAAAATAACATGGAGCTATTCTTTCCGTTTGATCTATCATAGAGTCCGTACTAGAATAACACCTTAGGACACAAATCAACCAAAACCCTAATGTCACCTAGATACTCCAATGTCACCTCAAATATCCGTGGGCATGATTATACGACATGCATCACACAATCTCTGATTCATCTATTCAACCAACACAAAATACTTCAAAGAGTGCCCCAAAGTTTCTACCGGAGATTCAAGACGAAAACGTGTGCCAACCCCTATGCATAAGTTCACAAGGTCACTGAACGCGCAAGTTGATCACCAAAACGTACATCAAGTAGATCACGTGAATATCCCATTGTCACCACAGGTATGCACATGCAAGACATACATCAAGTGTTCTCAAATCCTTAAAGACTCAATCCGATAAGATAACTTCAAAGGGAAAACTCAATCCATTACAAGAGAGTAGAGGGGGAGAAACATCATAAGATCTAACTATAATAGCAAAGCTCGCGATACATCAAGATCGTGCCAAATCAAGAACACGAGAGAGAGAGAGAGAGAGAGAGAGAGAGAGAGAGAGAGAGATCAAACACATAGCTACTGTACATACCCTCAGCCCTGAGGGTGAACTACTTCCTCCCCGTCATGGAGAGCGCCGGGATGATGAAGATGGCCACCGGTGATGGATCCCCCCTCCGGCAGGGTGCCAGAACAGGGACCCGATTGGTTTTTGGTGGCTACAGAGGCTTGCGGTGGCGGAACTCCCGATCTATTGTGCTCCATGATGTTTTTAGGGTATGTGGACATATATAGGCGAAAGAAGTCGGTCACGGGAGCCACGAGGGGCCTACGAGGGTGGGGGCGCGCCCAGGGGGTAGGGTGCGCCACCCTGCCTCGTGGCTTCCTTGTTGCTTCCCTTACATGCACTCTAAGTCTCCTGGATTGCTCCCGTTGCAAAAATAACTCTCCCGAAGGTTTCATTCTCTTTGGACTCCGTTTGATATTCCTTTTCTTCGAAACACTGAAATAGGCAAGAAAACAACAATTTGGGTTGGGCCTCCGGTTAGTAGGTTACTCCCAAAAATGATATAAAAGTGTAAAGTAAAGCCCAAAAACATACAAAACGGGTAATATAATAGCATGGAACAATCAAAAATTATAGATACGTTGGAGGCGTATCAAGCATACCCAAGCTTAATTCCTGCTCGTCCTCGAGTAGGTAAATGATAAAAACAGAATTTTTAATGAGGAATGCTACCTAGCATATTTCCCAATGTAATTTTCTTTATTGTGGCATGAATGTTCGGATCCAAATGATACTAGATAAAAGCTTAATATTGACATGAAAACAATAATACTTCAAGCATACTAACAAAGAAATCATGTCTTCTCAAAATAACATGGCTAAAGAAAGCTATCCCTACAAAATCATATAGTCTGGCTATGCTCTATCTTCATCACACATAGTATTTAATTATGCACAATCCCAATGATAAGCCAAGCAATTGTTTCATACTTTCATGTTCTCAAACTTTTTCAACTTTCACGCAATACATGAGCGTGAGCCATGGATATAGCACTATATGTGGAATAGAATGGTGGTTGTGGAGAAGACAAAAAGGGAGAAGATAGACTCACATCAACTAGGCGTATCAACGGGCTATGGAGATGCCCATTAATAGATATCAATGTGAGTGAGTAGGGATTGCCATGCAACGGATGCACTAGAGCTATAAGTGTATGAAAGCTCAACAAAAGAAACTAAGTGGGTGTGCATCGAACTTGCTTGGTCAGGAAGACCTAGGGCATTTTGAGGAAGCTCATCATTGGAATATACAAGCCAAGTTCTATAATGAAAAATTCCCACTAGTATATGAAAGTGACAACATAGGAGACTCTCTATCATGAAGATCATGGTGCTACTTTGAAGCACAAGTGTTGTAAAAAGGATAGTAGCATTGTCCCTTCTCTCTTTTTCTCTCATTTTTTTATTTGGCCTTTCTCTTTTTCTTTTTTGGCCTTTCTCTTTTTTTTATAAAGTCCGAAGTCTCATCCCGACTTGTGGGGGAATCATAGTCTCCATCATCCTTTCCTCACTCGGGACAATGCTCTAATAATGAAGATCATCACACTTTTATTTACTTACAACTCAAGATTACAACTCTATACTTAGAACAAAATATGACTCTATGTGGATGCCTCCGGCGGTGTACCGGGATATGCAATGAACCAAGAGTGACATGTATAAAAGAATTATCAAGGTGGCTTAGCCACAAATACGATGTCAACTACATGATCATGCAAAAGCAATATGACAATGATAGAGCGTGTCATAATAAATGGAACGATGGAAATTTGCATGGCAATGTATCTTGGAATGGCTATGGAAATGCCATAATAGGTAGGTATGGTGGATGTTTTGAGGAAGGTATATGGTGGGTGTATGGTACCGGCGAAAATTGCGCGGCACAAGAGAGGCTAGCAATCGTGGAAGGGTGAGAGTGTGTATGATCCATTGACTCAACATTAGTCATAAAGAACTCATATACTTATTTCAAAAATCTACAAGTGATTGAAACAAAGTACTACGCGCATGCTCCTAGGGGGATAGATTGGTAGGAAAAGACCATCTCTCATTCCCGACCGCCACTCATAAGGAAGACAATCAATAAATAAATCGTGCTCCAACTTCATCACAAAGCGGTTCACCATACGTGCATGCTACAGGAATCACAAACTTCAACACAAGTATTATTCAAATTCAAAATTACTCCACTATCATGACTCTAATATCACCATCCTCATATCTCAAAACAATTATCAAGCATCAAATTGACCATAGCATCCAATTCACTTTCTATGATAGTTTTTATTATACCCAACTTGGATGCCCATCATTCCAGGACCAATTTTATAACCATATCAAATACCATGCTGTTCTAAAAGACTCTCAAAATAATAGAAGTGAAGCATGATATATCAATACTTTCTACAAAATAGAACCACCGCCGTGCTCTAAAAAATATAAGTGAAGCACTAGAGCAAATAACAAACTACTCCAAAAGATATAAGTGAAGATCCATGAGTAGTCGAATAATTATGCAACTATGTGAAGAATCTCTAACATTTAAGAATTTGAGATCTTGGTACTTTATTCAAACAAAAAGCAAAACAAAATAAAGCAAAATGACGCTCCAAGCAAAACACATATCATGTGGTGAATAAAAATATAGCTCCAAGTAAAGTTACCGATGAACGAAGACGAAAGAGGGGATGCCATCTGGGGCATCCCCAAGCTTAGGCTGTTGTTTTTCCTTTGATATTACCTTGGGGTTCCTTGGGCATCCCCAAGCTTAGGCTCTTGCCACTCCTTATTCCATAGTCCATCAAATCTTTACCCAAAACATGAAAACTTCACAACAAAAAACTCAACAGAAAACTCATAAGCTCCGGGTATAAGAAAATAAAACACACTTAGGTACTGTTGTGAACTCATTATAAATTCATATTGGTGTAATATATACAGTATTCCAACTTTTCTATGGTTCATACCCTCCGATACTACTCATAGATTCATCAAAATAAGCAAACAACACATAGAAAACAGAATCTGTCAAAAATAGAACAGTCTGTAGTAATCTGTATCATCCGAATACTTCTGTAACTCTGAACATTCTACCAAATTACGACATCCTGAGAAATTTCTGTACCAATACATATAAAAAAGAATCAGATCAAAAGAACGTTTCTGTGAATTATCAAAAGTAATTTACTGGGTGCAAAAGTTTCTGATTTTCAGCAGGATCAACACAACTATCACCGTAAGCTATCCTAAAGGTCTTACTTGGCACTTTATTGAAACAAAAGCTATAAAACATGATTACTACAGATGATGCCTTTCTAGTTAAATATTGGGTTCTCTCCCAACAAGCGCTTTTCTTTAATGCCTTTCTAGCTAGGCATGATGATGACAATGATGCTCTCATAAAAGATAAGAATTGAAACATAACGGGAGCATCATGAAGCATATGACTAGCACATTTAAGTCTAACCCACTTCCTATGCATAGGGATTTGTGAGCAAACAACTTATGGGAACAATAATCAACTAGCATAGGAAGGAAAAACAAGCATAACTTCAAGATTTTAAGCACATGGAGAGGAAACTTGATATTATTGCAATTCCTGCAAGCATATGTTCCTCCCTCATAATAATTTTCAGTAGCATCATGAATGAATTCAACAATATAGCCAGCACCTAAAGCATTCTTTTCATGATCTACAAGCATAGAAAATTTTCTACTATCCACATAAGCAAAATTCTTCTCATTCGGAATAGTGGGAGTATCATAAGAAACTCGAATACTAAAAATTGTTTCCACATTAAAAGAGTAATGTTCAGAAAAAGGGTAATCATAATCATGACAAATTTTATAAATATAATCATCACTAGTTTTTATAGCATAAGTTTCATCACAATAATCATCATAAGAAGCAGCTTTGTTCTCATCATAATCAATTGACACCTCTTACAAAATAGTAGATTCATCACTAAATAAAGTCATGACCTCTCCAAATCCACATTCATAAATATTATAAGATTCAACACCCTCCAAAATAGTGGGATCATTACTTCCTGAAGTTGACACTCTTCCAAACCCACTTTCATCAATATAACCATCATAAATAGGAGGCATGCTTGTCACGCCCAATATGCGGTACTATCCTAAAGAGACTCGAAGGTCCCACCAAGGATAGAACCGCATATTGACACGCTTTTACAAGGTGGATATCATTACATCAACATTACATAATAGATGGGGATACATACAAGAGGCATACAATGCCACACAAATACAACAATACATCATACACAAGATCAACATCCGACTACGGATGAAACACAAACAGGAACTCAAATGACATCCACCCTGCTAGCTCGGGCTGCCGACCTGGAACCTATCCCCTGATCGAAGAAGAAGCAGAAGAAGAACTCCAAAACAAGCAAACATCGCTCTCGCATCAAGATCATCGCATAAACCTGTACCTGCAACTGTTGTTGTAGTAATCTGTGAGCCACGAGGACTCAGCAATCCCATTACCATGGGTATCAAGACTAGCAAAGCTTAATGGGAAAGGAAGGGGTAAAGTGGTGAGGTTGCAGCAGCGGCTAAGCAAGTATGGTGGCTAACATATGCAAATAAGAGCGAGAAGAGAAGCAAAGGAGTGGTCGTGAAGCTAGTAATGATCAAGAAGTGATCCTGAACTCCTACTTACGTCAATCATAACACAGAAACCGTGTTCACTTCCCGGACTCCGCCGAGAAGAGACCATCACGGCTACACACGCGGTTGATCCGTTTTAATTCGGATCTGGTGTCAAGTTATCTACAGCCGGACATTAACGAATTCCCATCTGCCACATAACCGCGGGCACGGCTCTCGAAAGTTTATACCCTGCAGGGGTGTCCCAACTTAGCCCATGATAAGGTCTCGCGATCAACGAAGGATATTCCTTCTCCCAGGAAGACCCGATCAGTCTCGGAATCCCGGTTTACAAGACATTTTGACAATGGTAAAACAAGTCTAGCAAGACCGCCCGATGCGCTGACAATCCCGATAGGAGCTGCACATATCTCGTTCTCAGGCAACACCGGATGAACACTACATACAACTAAAACCAGACCTCAAGTTTCCCCGAGGTGGCGCTGCAAGTGGCTCGGGTTCGGACCAGCACTTAGACAAGCACTGGCCCGGGGGGGCTAAAATGGTTGGCCGACCCAAGGGAAGGGTATAGGTGGTGGTGAGGCAAATGGTAAAACCAAGGTTGGGCCTTGCTGGAGGAGTTTTATATAAAGCGAACTGTCAAGGGGGTCCCATAAATCACCCAACCGCGTAAGGAACGCAAAATCTGGGAACATAACACCGGTATGACGGAAACTAGGGCGGCAAGAGTGGAACAAAACACCAGGCATAAGGCCGAGCCTTCCACCCTTTACCAAGTATATAGATGCATTAATAAAATAAGAGATATTGTGATATCCCAACATAATCCTGTCCACCATGGAGCAATCTTCAATTTCACCTGCAACTAGCAACGCTATAAGAGGGGCTCAGCAAAAGCGGTAACATATCCAAGCAACAGTTTGCTAGGAAGGGTGAAAGAGGTTAGAGTCTGACATGGCAAATTGGGAGGCTTGAAGAGCAAGTGATAGGTAGCGCAGCATAGCGATAGAACGAAGCAACTAGCATAGCAATGATAGTAATGAGATCCAAGGTGACGGTCATCTTGCCTGAAATCCCGCAAGGAAGAAGAACGAGTCCATGAAGAAGATGAAGCCACGTAGACGAACCAAACACAGACGAACGAGTCCTCCCGATCGCAACGAAACGGGAACTATCGAGAAGAAGCACAACATAGTAAACACACCACACATGACAAGGCATGATGCTCAACCAAGTATGATGCATGACAAGCTACATGAAGCTACTCATGGCAAGACATGATGCATACACGAGCAACACATCAAAACAAGTTCAAATGAGGCCGGGAATAACCCATAACAATTTTGGTAAGTCCTCATGCAAGTTTCAAAGTTGGTCCAGATCTGAATAAACGGAGCAACGGTTCAACACATACACTCTATACAAGACATAACAACAATCTGTCCATAACAGCAAATAGGCATCTAGCAAGCATCAAAACAATATGCTACATCATCTCAACGTAAGAACAAAAGGCATGGGCATGAAGTACAGGTAAAGCATAACAAAACATGAACACTGAGCTATCTCCAGAAATCACTAGATCATGCTCGAAAGGACATGGAAAGTTTGCAAATAATAACAGTTTCAGGCTTGGCAGAAATAACATCAGGTTGCAATGTTTAGAGCTATCAAAAATGTTACAGGACCTTATCATGGCAAACAAAGGCATGGCATAAACATACTAATTGCATAGAACAAAATTCCCTTACTGACCATGAGCCAAAAGGGCACAGAAAATATGATGGCATCCATGTAAACATGGCAAAAGATATGACAGATTCATACATGGCAGGAACAACAATAAGTAGGCATGTTGGTGAGCTTGTACCACTCACCACAGAGCAAAACATGGCATGGCAAGGCAACCAACAGTAAGAATACATGTTTATGAAGCTAAGCATGGCAAGAGCAAGTTCATAGGGTGCATGGATCACTAGCAACAAACATGGCAACATTGAACTTAATGTTAATAGGCTGACAGCAACATTATTTAGCAAGTTGAGAGCAATATTACAACAATCTACAGCAGGCTATAAATGCAACCAGGGGCATGAATGGATAGAGAATGACATGTATAACAAAACATACTTAGTGAATATCTCTAGATTATGCATAGAATGACTTGTAGCAGCAGGTTTACATGGCATCACAAAATAACAGATTCAGCCTAGCAAAACAGTAACAACAAGTACCCTCCTTAACAAGCTTGATGCACTCATCACACAACTCACAAAAATACATGGATGGCACCACTGTAAAGATGACATGATGTAGAACAAAACACATGTAGAGCTCATGCTCATAAGATGCACACATCAAACATGGCAAAAATGACAAATGAGCAAGTTCTCTTAACAGTCAGCAGACAACATTATATAGCACTCTTGCAACGATGATTCAGGCAACAAGATGAATTCAAATGAACATGATGCAATGGAATGAAATGAATTACTCGTCGAGACGACCAATTTGACATATTACACGCACGAAACACAGCAGTATGAAGCAAGTTATGATGCGATGAACATGGCATGATAATGCTGAAATCCTGGGACGGGCGTTTTTCATAAAAAAATAGGACGAGCGTGATATAGTAAAATGTGCACGGGCGGGTTTTGAGGGTGGCTCACCATGGGCCAAGGCCCAGGTTGGAAGGGGAGCCCAGGCGGGCCAAGGGAGATGGGCCGGGGAGGCCGAGGTCCACGCGGGACTGGGCAGCCCCGAGCGGAGGCCGGCTGGATCAGGCTCCTCCCAATCCGCGGCGGCGGCGCGTTCTCCGGCGGAGGGGAGGTGCTCCGGCGAGGGGCGGAGGCCGGGGATGGCCGGAATGAGGAGATCCGGGGGCGGGGATCCCGGATTCGGCAAAGATCGAGGGCGAGGAGGTCGGCGACGAGCTCGGTGACGGCGACGGCTAACTCCGGCGATGGGGCCGGTGACCCTGTGCGAGTGAGAGAGAGACGCAGTCAGGGAGAGAGAGGAGGAAGAAAGAGGGAGGAGGAGGCGGGGCGGTGCTCATCTGGTCGCTGGCAGCAGGGCTACAAGGCGGTGAGGGAGCACAACGCCGGCGAGGTGGAGGCGCGCCGGCGGCGGGGATGAGTCAGGCGCGGGCGGCTGACGGCGGCGAACGGCGGCGGAGCGCGCGGGCTGCGTGGGCCAGGCGGCGGCGGCGGCTGGGCCCCGTGGGCCTGCAGCGGGATCGCGCGGGCCGGCGGCGGCGGAGGGCGCGGGGAGGGCGACGTGGCAGCTACCCATTGGCTGCGGGCGGCGGCACGGACATGTCCGGTCCAGATCGGACGTGTCCGGTGGGCGAGAGGAGCGGGGCTAGGGTTTCGGGGGGAAATTGATCCGAAAATGGAGAGGGGAAGACGTTTTTATAGGTAGAGGGAGCTAGGAGAGTCCAAATGGAGTGCGGTTTTCGCCCACACGATCGTGATCGAACGGCGGAGGGCATGGAGGGGAGTTTGCTGGGTTTTGGGCCACTTTGAAGGGGTGTTGGGCTGCAAACAAAAGAGGCTTTTACGGTTGCCCGGTTAACCGTTGGAGTATCAAACGGACTCCAAATGGCACAAAACTTGACAGGCGGTCTACCGGTGGTGTACCAAGGCCTCTAGCCAAACCTTGGGCCATTCCGAGAAAGTTTAACACCCGCTCACAACAGGAGACAAAAAGGAGAACGCCGGAGGACATAGTTGTGCCGGATTGCAAAACGAACAACGGGGAAAATGCTTGGATGCATGAGACGAACACATATGCAAAATGAAATGCACATGATGATATGATAAAATGCAACACGCAAGCAAATGACATGGCAATGACGGCAAATAACTGGCGGACACCTGGCGCATCGAAACCGGGGCGTTACAACACTCCTCCACTAACAAGAGATCTCGTCCCGAGATCTAGGATGGCACCGGAGGGAAAAGGAAGAGGAAGATAAGAGGTAAAACTAAGTTGCTTCTTCGACAAACGAGTGAAACCATGAACCTTGAGAGGTTGAGCAATTTAAAATAAAAAGTACAACAGAGATGAACGAGATTGCAAACAATCCGTTAGAAAAGAGGAACAAGGAGTATTACGAGAACTTGAAGGTTGAAAGACATGGAAAAAAGAGATTCACGAACGAAAAGAATATGACCACCTCGGTATAATGAGATAGCCAAGGAACAAGAATGATAGAATTTGGACAGCACTCCGGTAGAAAAGAGAAGAAAACTTGATGAGATGAAAATACATTGAAGAGATGATACAACACTCCGGTTAAATGGATAAGCAAGAAAAGAACACGATCCTGACAATTCGATATGATGATTGAAAAGAGCAACATCACAATACCTCCGGAAGAAAGGATAGAAGATAGATCATTGGAATAACAGATTGTAGGAGAAAATGCCAACTTCTGCCACAAATGAGCTTGGAAAGCACCCTTCCAAGAAGGTTACAACGGGGTTGTTGGAAAAACCAACAACGAAACGAATAAGCTTGTAGTGGGGTTATTGAAACATCTCAACATTTGAGGTGAAATCCTGCCACTAACGAAAAACAATTGCTTGCTTGAGATCAAAGAAGAGACAAAAAACTTCTTTCGCCGAGAGGATAGGAGAAAACTCGGATCATTGATAGCACCATAATTAGCAATATTCCTTAGGGAATGCTTTACGTGAAATCTTTACCAAGAATACCTCATTCTTGATGACTTGTGAATCGCAAAACATGAATGGAAATTGCCAAGAATGATATAACACCATCTCAAAAGATAAGGTAGGAGAATTGCACTTCGGGATGCAAAATGGAGAATGCTTGAACTCCTCAATACAAGACATGTGTTGAACACCATGTTCATTTTGGAGTGTAGCTTAACGGGTCACAACTTTAAGAGAAATCTTGAAGAACAATTGAAGAATGAAAAGAATCCTTGATGAACCACCATCTTGAGCCTCCATGAAGAACTCCGGTAAAAAATGAATGATAGAAAGAAAGAGAAGTTGAAAACACAAGGTGAACCCTTGCAATGATTTAGATGGAGCTTCGCGACGAGATAATTGAGAGAGCTTGGAACTCCGAAAAGAAAGATGAAGCCTCTCGAACCGAGAATGTGATATGACGACCAACTCCGGAAATAAAGATGAATCGCTTGTAATCAAGAATTTATTCATCATGAATAATCTCCAAAGAAAAGAATTGAGTCACCTCAAGGAAATAAGAATAAGATTTATTGTATGCTTATCCTTCATCAAATTTAATTGATGACAAGCAACGGATTTGGCATACTACTTATTCCCGTAGCAAGGATTAAAAGAGATATTGCGTAAAATTGAGAAGGTATTGATGGAACCACCGGTGGAATTGAAACAACGAAAGAATGAATGAATTGATACGATAAAAAAGGAAGAGAAATCTTGAACGAACCACCGTAAGAATTAAAAATGAACATAGCAAAGGCACAATTCACCGGAAAGAATTGGAAAACGAATGAAGATACTTGAGGTGATTTAGATACATGAGAACGAAGAGATCATGAACTGATTAGAGGATATTTAAATGATTCACCGGTAAGATTTGGAGAAC
Source organism: Triticum aestivum (assembly GCF_018294505.1). Lineage (NCBI taxonomy): Eukaryota > Viridiplantae > Streptophyta > Magnoliopsida > Poales > Poaceae > Triticum > Triticum aestivum. The sequence continues at coordinate 269,211,486 of NC_057810.1, forward strand.
CATAGCTACATGCTGAGAATGAAGAATTGTGACATGATGGCCTTCGGAGGAAAGAAATGGAAACAACTCATGAAATGCTCCGGATGGTGAAAATAATTCTTGCAATCAAAAACAATTATGAGAGGATGGCATTAAGCTTGAACTACGTATCTTGAAAAGAATGGAGCAAGGTTTAAGAGAAATCCTTCTTCGGTCTTCAAATGTTGAGAATGATGATGAGAACCACCATGAATTGTTGAGATACTCCGGGAGAATTAAAAGAGGAAAGGTTGAGCCAAAGATGAAAAGAATTTGAAAACGACCTTGGAGAAGGCATGTGACTGATGAAAATTCATTCTTATGTCAAACTTGGAAATGAATTTGAGAATCGCTCCTGATAATTCGAAGAGTCAAGTAAGATCCTGGGAAAAGACCTGTGGGTTAGGGCCCACTCAAAAGAAAACACCGTTGAAAAAGATTTTAAAGAGAGATTGCACTGGTTGAATTAAATGGCTTGAATGAGATAAAAATCTCCAAATGGCTTGAACAGATTAAGAATGGAAACACAAATCTTCTGAGATATCTTCAACACTATGGAACAAATGAATAGCAAGAGGTGAGTGATTGAGAGGTGCACCGGCATGAGAAAGCATTTGACACGAGGAAAGGAATATGATCAACACTGAAAGCTTGAATTGGATCCACCGGAAAAGAAAAGATATGAAGAATGTCAAACGAGACGATAATTCACCGGTTGAAATAAATGAGGGAAGACTTAAGAGGCTCCGTGCGAATGAAATAGATGTTCGAAAGAGACTCAAACTCTGGGAAGAAGAGGGTGGGACGGCGGGAAAACAAGGGTAACTTGGAAGGGGAAAACGACGAATATCTCGAAGAGAAAGCACCAGTTGAAAACAATGAGGATAGAAAGCAAAGACTTCGCACGAGTAGGAAGGATACTCGATTACGGACTCCGGTTCCAAGAAGAAAAAGGGTGGGCGGGTGGGAAAAGAAAACAACTGAGGATTGAACTTGCAAAGATGAAGATAGTCGAGTCAACTTGACGACAAATGCACCGGATAAAAGAAGATGGACAACGAACGTAAACTAACCACGTGATCCTAAAGAAAAATTTGAAGGAGAAGAGAAGTAGTACAAAACACCTACGTCAAGATTCCTTACCAGAGCGACGAAGGGGCTGAGGAGTAAAAAGAATTCCTACTCTCCGATATAACTAGACTCCGAAAACAGTTTTCTTCTAGACTCAACAACGGCCAAACTACACGATCAATCAAGGGGGCTCCTAGGGTCGGTCGAGGCTCTGATACCAACTTGTCACGCCCAATATGCGATACTATCCTAAAGAGAACCGAAGGTCCCACCAAGGATAGAACCGCATATTGACACGCTTTTACAAGGTGGATATCATTACATCAACATTACATAATAGATGGGGATACATATAAGAGGCATACAATGCCACACGAATACAACAATACATCATACACAAGATCAACATCCGACTACGGATGAAACACAAACAGGAATTCAAACGACATCCACCCTGCTAGCCCAGGCTGCCGACCTGGAACCTATCCCCTGATCGAAGAAGAAGCAAAAGAAGAACTCCAAAACAAGCAAACATCGCTCTCGCGTCATGATCATTGCATAAACCTGTACCTGCAACTGTTGTTGTAGTAATCTGTGAGCCACGAGGACTCAGCAATCCCATTAACATGGGTATCAAGACTAGCAAAGCTTAATGGGAAAGGAAGGGGTAAAGTGGTGAGGTTGCAGCAGCGGCTAAGCAAGTATGGTGGCTAACATACGCAAATAAGAGCGAGAAGAGAAGCAAAGGAACGGTCGTGAAGCTAGCAATGATCAAGAAGTGATCCTGAACTCCTACTTATGTGTTCACTTCCCGGACTCTGCCGAGAAGAGACCATCACGGCTACACACGCAGTTGATGCGTTTTAATTCGGATCTGGTGTCAAGTTATCTACAACTGGACATTAACAAATTCCCATCTACCACATAACCGCGGGCACGGCTCTCGAAAGTTTATACCCTGCAGGGGTGTCCCAACTTAGCCCATTATAAGCTCTCGCGATCAATGGAGGATATTCCTTCTCCCAGGAAGACCCGATCAGCCTCAGAATCCCGGTTTACAAGACATTTCGACAATGGTAAAACAAGTCCAGCAAGACCGACTGATGCGCCGACAATCCCGATAGGAGCTGCACATATCTCGTTCTCAGGGCAACACCGGATGAACACTACGTACAACTAAAAAAAGACCTCAAGTTTCCCCGAGGTGGCGCTGCAAGTGGCTCTGGTTCGGACTAGCACTTAGAAAAGCACTGGCCCGGGGGTGGGGGCTAAAATGGTTGGCCGACCCAAGGGAAGGGTATAGGTGGTGGTGAGGCAAATGGTAAAACTAAGGTTGGGCCTTGCTGGAGGAGTTTTATTCAAAGCGAACTATCAAGGGGGTCCCATAAATCACCCAACCGCGTAAGGAACGCAAAATCTGGGAACATAACACCGGTATGATGGAAACTAGGGCGGCAAGAGTGGAACAAAACACCAGGCATAAGGCCGAGCCTTCCACCCTTTACCAAGTATATAGATGCATTAATTAAATAAGAGATATTGTGATATCCCAACATAATCCTGTCCACCATGGAGCAATCTTCAACTTCACCTGCAACTAGCAACGCTATAAGAGGGGCTGAGCAAAAGCGATAACATAGCCAAGCAATGGTTTGCTAGGAAGGGTGAAAGAGGTTAGAGTCCGACATGGCAAATTGGGAGGCTTGAAGAGCAAGTGATAGGTAGCGCAGCATAGCGATAGAACGAAGGAACTAGCATAGCAATGATAGTAATGAGATCCAAGGTGACGGTCATCTTTCCCGAAATCCCGCAAGGAAGAAGAACGAGTCCATTAAGAAGATGAAGCCACGTAGACGAACCAAACGCAGACGAACGAGTCCTCACGATCGCAACGAAACGGGAACTATCGAGAAGAAGCACAACATAGTAAACACACCACAAATGACAAGGCATGATGCTCAACCAAGTATGTTGCATGACAAGCTACATGAAGCAACTCATGGCAAGAGATGAAGCATACACGAGCAACACATCGAAACAAGTTTAAATGAGGCCGGGAATAAGCCATAACAATTTCGGTAAGTCCTCATGCAAGTTTCAAAGTTGGTCCAGATCTGAATAAACCTTATGTTCAAGTTGTTAACCAGCAAGTTAAATAGCACCAAGAGAATCTACACGAAATTCTAGTCAAGTTACATATAAAGTTCATTTAGTTAGGAGCTACGGCCTAGAAGATATGAGCAAAACAAGTTAAACATGGCAGTGATGCAAAATGCATACAAACATCAAGAAAACACCTCAAAACAAGGATGTAACATGGTAATATGAAACTACATGCAATTCTAAGAAAGTTCCATATAGAGCACACTCAAAACGGAGCAACGGTTCAACACATGGACATAACAACAATTTGTCCATAACAGCAACTAGGCATCTAGCAAGAATCAAAACAATATGCTACAGCATCTCAACGTAAGAACAAATGGCATGGGCATGAAGTACAGGTAAAGCATAACAAAACATGAACACTGAGCTATCTCCAAAAATCACTAGATCATGCTCGAAAGGACATATAAAATTTGCAAATAATAACAGTTTTAGGCTTAGCAGAAATAACATCAGGTTGCAATGTTTAGAGCTATCAAACAACATGTTACAGGACCTTATCATGGCAAACAAAGGCATGGCATAAATATAGTAATTTCATAGAACAAAAGTCCCTTACTGACCATGAGCCAAAAGGGCACATAAAATATGATGGCATCCATATAAACATGGCAAAAGATATGACAGATTCATACATGGCAGGAACAACAATAACTAGGCATGTTGGTGAGCTTGTACCACTCACCACAGAGCAAAACATGGCATGGCAAGGCAACCAACAGTAATAATACATGTTTATGAAGCTAAGCATGGCAAGAGCAAGTTCATAGGGTGCATGGATCACTAGCAACAAACATGGCAACATTGAACTTAATGTTAACAGGCTGACAGCAACATTATTTAGCAAGTTGAGAGCAAGATTACAACAATCTACAGCAGGCTATAAATGCAACCAGGGGCATGAATTGATAGAGAATGACATGTATAACAAAACATACTTAGTGAACATCTCCAGATTATGCATAGAATGACTTGTAGCAGCAGGTTTACATGGCATCACAAAATAACAGATTCAGCCTAGCAAAACAGTAACAGCAAGTACCCTCCCTAACAAGCTTGATGAACTCAGCACACAACTCACAAAAATACATGGATGGCACCACTGTAAAGATGACATGATGTGGAACAAAACACATGTAGAGCTCATGCTCATAAGATGCACACATCAAACATGGCAAAAATGACAAATGAGCAAGTTCTGTTAATAGTCAGCAGACAACATTATATAGCACTCTTGCAACGCTGATTCAGGCAACAAGATGAACTCAAATGAACATGATGCAATGGAACAAATGAAGTACTCGACGATACAAACAATTTGACATATTACACACATGAAACGGAGCAGTATGCAGCAAGTTATGATGCGATGAACATGGCATGATAATGCTGAAATCCTGCGACGCATTTTTGATAAAAAAAACAGGACGAACGTTTATGATGCGATCGGCAAAGTACTGACCGACGTTGCCAAATGATTCGTCGTCGTCGTTCTGATCCTGTGCCATATGCATGTTTGGATCCAGTGGCATAGGGATGTCCGGCACCGTTGCGGCGGTCTTGCCATGGGGCCGACTTGGCGCCGGCACGACTGGCGGTGTTGTCTTTGGGGTGGTGTCCCCTGCCCCCAAACGAATCTGGCTCTTCGGCCAAAGCAGGGGCCAGCTCAGGCAGGCGCTGAGGGTCATCACGTCATCATCGTCGGCCCCAACGGGTCGAATCGGAGGTAACAACTCGTCACAGCCTGGCAGCACCCGAACCAGTTGAACCCTAAACAAGTTGGGTGGCATCTGGGTACCGTGGAACAAGGGGTTGCCCGGTTGAACGATTTTGCTCTTGGCGACATCGACCAACTCGTTGTTCACGAAGTGGAGGAGAGTGCACGGAACGTCGGCGGCGCCCTCCGAGAACATGTAGGGCGTCAGGGATGCCCAGTCAAAGGCAAGGAGATGAAGTCCTCGGCCGAGAGAGGCTTAATTAGTTACCGTGATGATGGCATCGAGCTCGGCTAATGTTGAGGCACCGCCAACGGCGGGCGTGTAGTTGACGGAGGGGCCGCTTTCTACAGAGGTGCCGGCCGGCGTACACCCGGGTGCATTAAGCTCCCGTGCCGGCGTCGGAGACACCAATGCCGCCTCCGCCGGAGGCACCAATGGCCCCGCCATCGCATTATGCGAGTTGCTGGCCGTGAAGCTAGGAATCGGGGGCGGCCCCTGTTGGCCGCCCGCAATCCACGCACTCAACCCCGAGATCAAGGTAGGCACAATGGCGGTGATCGTCGCTCCGAGTCGTTGTTGCACTTGCTCTTCGACAATCTCCGGAATCTGCGCCACCTGTGCCTTGAGTTCTTGAACCTCGCGCGCCTAGCTTTCCGAGCTGGTCTTTTTCTCCTTCTGCACACCAGCGGTATAGTATGACCCCCATTTGTCGACAAGCCTTTGCCGGCCACACGACCAGCTGACGTCGGCTTACTGAGCTTATCCTTGTTCTTCATTACATTCAACGCCCTATTTAGAGTGGTGTCCCAAGGGTTGCTCTTAGTCGACCCCGCGCTACTGCTTTTAGTCGCCTGCGGAAGGAATGTGAACCATTTAGAAATTTGGCTTCATTAATTAGAATGCAACCATATGGAGCTAATTACGCGGGGGTGTATTCCTTACCAGAACAAGCTCAAGCTTCCTGGTCTTCGGATCCGTGGTAAGCTCCTTTGTTTTCGGATCCTTCTTGTACCGGGCCATGACAAAGTTCCTGGTCTGCTTGTCACCGTATTTATCAAAGAGGGGCGGTAGGCCTTGCTCGGCATGGTCCGCCTCCTCCTTGTCCCATATAGGCTCCGCCAGTCTGTAACCGCCGGGACCGAGTGTGTGTTCCCCTATGTTCAGCTCCCGCATTTGTTTCCCCCACTCACTTGATTGGGAGTTTGCGGTGCTCGAGCAATTGATCTTGAAGTCGTTGTAGTCATCTTTGGTGATCGAAGGATTTTTCTCCTTGATCTTCTGATAACTCTCACCTTTCTCGATCATTCTCTTCACATAGCTTTTCCAACTAGACAGGGCCTTGCTCATCTTTGTGAGGGCAGCATTGTTCACTTTATTCCCTTTGAGGCTTGTGTTTGCAAATTCAGCGGGGAACTTGTGTCGTTCGTGCAGCTTCGTGAAGAGGAGGTTGCGCAAATTCCCTCGGTCAGGATGCCTCAGGTTCTCGGTGTTGATCGAGACGGTGCTTCGGAGAATGCACCCTAGCTGAAGCGAGTACCCCTTGACTATTCGTTTGGGCGCCGTTGGATTCCTGTTGGAGTCCACTTCAGTAACTTCCTCCTTGAGGGTGAGGAGCACGATCGGGCGCTGGTCCTTCCGTTGCCTCTTTGGTTGGCTGCCATCTGTGCGTGCGCCGCCATCATCAGTGGTGGCATCCTCGGCGGCACCATCAGTGGTGGCATCAGTGGGGTCATCCTCGGCGGTACCATCAGTGGTCTCAGTATCGGTGGGGAAGGAGGCGTCCTCATACAACTGAGGTTGGTCCTCCATCTCCTGGGACAGCTCCCAGAATGCCTTGCCGCCCGAACCCCCGGCCTCATCGTTGTTGGCCATGTTTCTCTCTACATAGGAACAAAGTTTGGTCAAAAAGTTGGTTATTGTTTAGGGTTTGTCGACACCGAGGCATCCTAAAAGCTAAGCTTTTATTATTGAGGGTTTTTCGATGCCAAGGCACCCTAAAAGCCTAAGCTTTCATCATTAGTCACAAGTACCCCGGCCCATGCATTAGTCACAAGTACCCCATATGTCCTATTTTTAGCAAAGTCATGCTAAAATTCACGGAAAATTTCAGCATGACCTTTGCTAAAAATAGGACATATGGATTACCCGAATTTGCTGGAACGGAAGTTAATCGACATTCCAGCAAACTCAAGGGCCTCTCGGGTGGACAAGGGAAAAAATGCCTCCATCACAACATGGAAAATACATTGGCATGTGAAGAGGTGAAACAATATATGCATCTCCAAGCAGTATCATTCAACATTTTGGACAAACCACTACAAGCAATACTGGATCAGATACAAGAAGAATGTGAGGAAATGCAGACAAATACTAACAGATTGAGGTGTTTAGCTTGTGGTGCTCTCTGTGCTATTAACATTTCAAGTCAAAACCTTTTCTGGTTAGTAAGTGTTTCTTGAGCATATGTATGTAGTAAGTGTTTGTCTGCATTTTGCTTATAAAAGCTAACAATTGTTTTTTGCTGATAAAAAAGCTAACAATTGTTTTCGCTTATAAAAAAGCTAACAAGTGTAAGTCAAAACAATACACACCCAAGTGAACCACCACAACATCTAAAAGCTAACAATTTTTTTTGCTTATAAAAAAGACCAATGGCACATAATACATCCAGAAGCACAATTCCTAGTGATTTCCTGCTTGAGGCAATCTGCTTTCAACCGGGGTGCACAATCTTCAAAATGAGTCGGACCATGATAACCGTTATTTTGCTTATCAGTACATGTTTTCTCAAGCCGAAGTTGAGATCGAACATCACATGAAGTGCAGATTCCTTGAAATGGTAATGATAAATATAGTTCCAAAAGATGCAACACATACGTAGAATTGTATTATGTTTCAATACTTAGCCAGAGTTATAATGCAATATTTCTTTCAGTTTATCAGTGCAAGTATATCATTTCACAAGCTTCAGAGAAGAGCAAGCAGGAGTACACTACTGCACAATTTAACTGAATTTTTTTACTCCAATAATACTGGTACACTTGCTACTGTAATGGAATACCTGATCTTTGATTCAAGTAATAGTGTATGATGAATTTGATTATTCAGACTTAAGTTGCTTCAAGTGATGTCACTAGTTTCAGTTAACTGGAGTACTACAGCAAATGGAGTACCTAATCTGATCCAGTTAAAGTCTCCAAATGGAGTACCAAATGGAGTACTACAGCTCCTGCACTTGTTACACCAAAACAGCTACTGATCAAGTCCAGAGTACTCCACTTGATCAAGCAGCAGTAGAAAGACTATAAGTGTTTAAATTCAGTCAAGTACAACTGCAAGTACTACTGCAAGTGTTTAAGCTCCAGTTGATCAAGCAGAGCCTCGTCAAAGTACTACTGCAAGTGTTTAAATTCAGTCAAGTGTTTAAATTGTTTGTGTACTCGCCGGGTGTTGCTTCTGTATTTGAACAAGAATACATATTCGATGCAAGAACTATTGCAAAAGCTACTGATAGAGGACCAGAGAGGAGGAAGAATAGAAGGGGGTGGGGGACTCACCTATGTTTGCTGTAGCCGAGGCTGAAGCACCACCAGTAAGAGCCGAGGCGACGTGGCCCTCCTCTCCTGGCGCGTCCTCGTCCTGGTCGCTCGCCGGTGCGCTCTACCTGCAGAGCAGAGATGACACGAGGGTCAGCTAGATGGAGACGGGAGGTACAAGAAGGATCCACAGCAGCAGCACCTTCTCCTCCTTGGATGAAAGGGCCGGAACTCACCAGGGTGAGGCGTCGAGGCGTCGAGGTGGCGTCGAGGCATCGAGGCGGCGTCGGGGCGGCGTCGAGGCGTCGAGGCGGTGTCGGGGCGTCGAGGCGGCGTCAAGGCGGCGTCAAGGCGTCGAGGCGGCGTCGGGGCGGCGGGGCAGCGGCGTTGGGAGAGGAGAGGGGAAGGGGATCGAGGGCGAGGGCGAGGGAGAGAGAGGGGATAGGTTTGGGCCGGGGAGGAAGTATGGATGGGGGGCGGCACAATACTAATGGCGCAGCACACCTCGGTGCGCCATAAGTACATCCATACTAATGGCGCACCTCGTCCTAGTGCGCCATTAGTACTTTTTTTTATTTCTGCTCGAGCCAACAGGTTATCTTCCACCTGACCTGATCCACATCAAGCTCCCTCTACTAGCTCGACTGGTCAGCAGCCAGTTCTCACACCAGGAGGTCTTGGGTTCGATTCCCAGGCTCCACAATTTTTTTTATGCATTTAAAATGCTGTTTGATACTTATTTGTGTTTAAATATGTTCAAACTTGTTTAAATCATAACAGTAATATTTTTTTTATAAGACAGTAATAATTTTTTTAAAAATATCATCAAACAATAATGCCGGTGGAGCGGGGGAGGGTGCAGGGGGTGCGGGGGGTCGGCGGCGGCGGTTGAGTAGGGGAGGGGTGCGGGGGGTCGGCGGCGGCGGTTGAGTAGGGGAATCGAGGGTGCGGGGGGTCGGCGGCGGCGACCGGTGGACCGGGGGGTGCTCGGCGGTGAGGGGGACCGGATCTGGCGAGGTGGGATAGCGATCGAGATGGAGGGGGATCGAGATCGAGTGTCCATGAAATTTGAAAATATTCATGATAGTTCAAAAAGTGCCCATGAAATACAATCGAGAAATGAAGGCTACGATTTAAATACAATCGATCTTAGCTAGCTATCTGTTCACAATCTTCTTGCCCTTCTTTGTCGCAAATGGAGTTCTTCTGTGGAACGGACGTCCTTTAGGTAGGGTGGTCCTGCTTCTTCTTGTGGTGTATGTTGCTACTTCATCATCGTCGTCATGTTCGATCCTCGGGTCACCGTACTTGTCGAAGTCTTGCTCATTGGCTACTCCATCCATTCCGATGATCTTCCTTTTGCCTCTCCTCACGACAACACGACTGGGCTTTGACGGGTCGGTAATGAAGAAGCATTGGTCAACTTGGGAAGCCAGTACCCATGGCTCATTTTTCGCGGTGACGTTTGCGCCCGCGGTCGTGGATTTGGCTTCGGGTATAACCATGGTGGTGAAATACCGGTCTTCTTTTAGGACGCTCTTCGCCCATCTGACACGGAACATTGAGACCTTCTCTCCAGCGTAGCTCAGCTCCCAGATCTCCTCGATCCTTCCGTAGTATCTGTCCTTGTCAATACCGGTGTAGGATTCCATCGTTATCCCAGAGTTCTGATAACCATCGCTCTTCATGTCCTTGGCCTCGGTGTAGAATGTGTAGCCGTTGATATCGTACGCCTCATAGGTCATCAGGTTGTGCTCGGAGCCCTGTGACAAGGCGAATATGAGTTGTTCTTCCGTGGAAGAATCCTCATGTAAAGGGTACGACAGAAGCTTCTGCTTGAACCAACGCGTGAAACATGACTTGTGCTCTTTGATTATATCTCTGCCCGTCCTCTGTTGGCCTCGGTCATTGTACGTCTTCTTAATAAAGGTTTTGTGCTCTACCACCCAAGGATCGACCACGTCTATGTGTTGTAGCGCGACTAGGTTTGCTCTTTCAAAGTCGGCGAGTCGACCCTCTAAGTCGACATGCATTTCGCGGAGACCCTCACGGTGACCCCATCCAATGAGGTGCCTGTTGACGGGCAGACCAACGGGGTTCTCGATGCCTAGATAATTCATGCAGTAGGAGATGCACTCTTCGGTCAGAAAGCCCCTGGCTATACTTCCCTCTGGACGTGACATGTTGCGAATGTATCCTTTGATGACACCATTCATCCTTACGAACGGCATCATGCTGTGCAGGAACGTCGGCCCGAGTTGGATGATATCCTCCACTATATGGACCAGCAGATGCACCATAACGTCGAAGAATGCGGGCGGGAAGTACATCTCAAGCTCGCATAGTATCACTAAGATCTCTTCCTGTAGCCTTCTGAGTTGCCTCACGCCAATCGACTTCCGAGAGATGACGTCGAAAAAGTTGCATAGGCCAAATAGCGTTTCACGGACGTGCGCGTCCATGATCCCACGGATTGCAGCTGGAAGTATATACGTCATCAACACGTGACAGTCGTGAGACTTCATCCCACTGAACTTCTGCTTTGCTGGGTTTAGGTATCTGCTTATCTCCCCCGCGTAACCATAAGGAAGTTTTACTCCTAGGAGGCAGGTGAAAAACTGCTCGATCTCCTCCTGACTTAGAGTGAAGCACGCGGGAGGGTAGTCATTTCCGGTCTTCTTGGCCTTTTTGCCTTTGCGACGACTTTCTGTGTCCTGCTTCGCCTCATCATCATCATCATCATCATCATCATTAGCGTGAAGCTCCTGCCTGATGCCCATTGATTTCAAGTCTGCCCTTGCTTTCGGCCCATATTTGGTCCTCTCTGGCATGTTGAGCAGGGTACCAAGCAGACTCTCGCACACGTTCTTCGTGATATACATGACATCAAGGCTGTGAGGCACACGGTGGATCTTCCAGTACGGCAAGTCCCAGAAAACAAACCTCGTTTTCCATACCTTTAGCAGCGGCTCTAGCGCCTTTCGCTTCTTTCCCGGCTCTGGTGCCTTTTGCTTCTTTCCCGGCAGTGGGCAGTCTTTCCAATTTTTCAACAGCTTGTCTATTTCCTCGCCGCTCATCGTACACGGGGGCCTTCGGGGTTCGGTTTCACCATCGAACAGATCCTTGCGTTTCCTCCACGGGTCATCGTCGCGAAGCCACCTTGGATGTCCCATGAACACGGTTTTCGAATACCCGGGATCTCTATCTAGCTGGCAATACGTTGTGTCATCCATGCACCTTACGCATCCAGAAAATCCATGGACTACCTGCCCCGCGAGATATCCGTAACGGAGATAGTCATGCACCGTCGTGAGCAGTGCGGCTCTCATAGGGAAATATTCTTTCTCTGCGGCGTCCCACGTATTGGCTGGCGTTTTCCAGATCGTGTCAAGCTGCTCTTTCAGCAGCCCCAGATACAGATTGATGTCGTTCCCTGGTTGTTTCGGCCCTTCAATTAGCATACTCATGTGAATGTACTTCCTCTTCATGCACAACCAGGGGGGAAGGTTGTACATCCACACAAACACAGGCTAGGTGCTATGTGTGCTTCTCTGGCTGCCAAAAGGATTGACTCCATCCGTGCTCGTGCCCAGCACGATGTTCCTTGGATCGTTCCCAAATTCTGGGTATTCGAAGTTCAACGCTTGCCACTGGCTCGCATCCTTAGGGTGACTCAGCATCTTGTCTTTTTTATCTATCTCCGGATCATTTGCATCATCTTCTCGCTTCTTCTCCTCCCTATCCGTGTGCCAACGCAGGAGCTTTGCTACCTTAGGGTCCGCGAAATACCGCTGCAGACGAGGAGTGATCGGAAAGTACCACACCACTTTTCGAGGAGCTTTCTTCCTCTTCTTGTATCGAGTGACACCGCACACCGGACATATGGTAGACTCCGCGTGCTCGTCCCGATAAATGATGCAATTGTTCATGCACACATGGTATTTCACGCGCGGTAAATCCAGAGGACACACGATTTTCTTCGCCTCCTCCAAACTGGTCGGGCACTTGTTCCCCTTGGGAAGACGTTCGTGCCAGAATGACATGTTCCCGTCGAAGCATGCATCGGTCATTTTGTGTTTTACCTTCATCTCCAGAGCCATGAGCGTTACTTTCAGGCGGGTATCCTCGGGCCTGCATCCTTCATACAATGGAGTAACCGCGTCTAACTCAAGTTGATCCATCTTGGCTTTCTCTCGGGCGGCAGCTCTTGTGTTATCCGTCTGCTTGAGAAGCAGCTCTTGAATATGAGGGTCCTGCACCCAGCCCATCGATGGTCCAGCGTCGTCTGCTCCGGCATCTTCCTCATCATCATGTCCTGCATCTTTTACATGATGACTGTGTACAGCATCACCGTCGTGATCATCTCCTGGGGATTCTTCGTCTTCTCGCCCGCCCGAGCCGCGGTGGTTGTCTTGTTGCCCTTCCTCATTTCTTGCCCGGCCCCCATGGACGACTTCGTAGTCATCTTCATCACCTTGCCACCGATAGCCATCCATGAAACCATGCAAGAGCAGGTGGTCCCGCACCTGCCCAGAATCCGGGTCCGCAATAAGGCTCTTCAGCTTGCATCTTCGACACGGATATCTTATCTCCGTCTCGTTCTTTTGAAGCATCTCGGCCTTCGCGGACCTCAAAAACCTATTCACGATGCCTTCGGTCATCGTGCGGACCATGGTCGCCTGTGGGGTAGAGCAAAACGATTTTTTAGAACCAAGAAAAAATTTGGCATGACTTTCCCTAAAAATAGGACCAAAAAGAATGCTTAATGCCAAAATTCTCGCCGAAACGGAAATGAATCAACATTCCGGCAAAATATTGGCAACTTTCGCATTTCAAATACCGGTACACCTCCAAACACAAACACATATGCAACACGACAAACATATGCAACACCACGAACATACATAGATCTAGCTAGGCCATAAAAAGTGCATGTGCACATTGTTGTAGGGAGAACAACATAAATATAGCATCCCCCCTTACTTACCTATCAAAACAAGGTAATTTAACCACTTAATTTGAATGAATCTATGGTGGAAATGAGGTGAAAAAGAGAAGGCACCCGAGACAAGGAGAAGGCGGTGGAGAGAATGAAGTGGGGAGAAAGTGAGTGTGGGAGGAGAGGCTGTCCAAAATATCTTGTTGCTGCCCCCTTACTAATGGCGCACCAACCACAAATGCGCCATTAGTAATCCAGGTTACTAATGGCGCACCTTCTGGTGGTGCGCCCTTAGTAGTTTTGCAAAAAAACATACTAATGGCGCACTGCTACACAGTGCGCCATTACTAGTTTAAACTAGTAATGGCGCATGGTGGAAAAGTGCGCCATTAGTAGTTTTGCAAAAATAGGAATAAAAAATTTAATAAAAATAACAACGTTAGTGGCGCACTTCCCGACAGGTGCACCATTACTTGTTACATCTAGTAATGGCGCACTTCTCCTGGATGCGCCATTAGTATGTTTGGACAGGCGCACTAATTCAAAAAAAAATTGATACTAATGGCGCACCTTGGGCCAGGTGCGCCATTAGTAGTTTCAACACTAATGGCATATCAGTAGTTTCAACACTTGTCTGGTGCGCCATTAGTGTCAATCCCATCTATAGCCCTTTTTCTAGTAGTGAAATATCATCTTCATTAAACGTAGCATCCCCAAGCTTGGGACAAACATTAATTGCAACAAATATATTCTCAAACATGTCATTCTCATCAAACATAGCATCCCAAGCTCGGGCTTTTCATATCATAAGCATAATCACTCTCATCATTAATAGTATGGATAGCACCAATAGTATCGCAATTATCATCATCACAATGAGTAATAGGAGCAACATCATTTCAGAGGGATACCTTTCTACCTTTGCTTCTCCGTCTTTTCTTTTTCTTCTTCACATCATGTGTGGGTTTAACCCTCTTCTTTGAGCTCATTATTAATGAGATTGATTGAATAGAAAGCTCCTCCTCGTTACCTAATTCATCATAAGAAATAATAGGAGGATATTGGGAAGTCTCTTCCCTTTCATTAGTATTCTCTTCATCTTCTATTTGATTTCTTTTCTTTATGGAATTGACAATATAAGGATTTTCAATGCAATTCATCGCACAATAAATATAAATTTCCTCTATAACAATATCAAGGAATTTCTTAAGGTTATATTTTGGAATATGCTTAGTTGCACGTTTCATTTATTCATAACCCAAAAGCAAACTAAGTTCATTATGATGTGCAAGGGAAATCAAGTTATCACAATTTTTGGACACGATTTGATCCTGAAACAATTTGCATCAGAGATCAAATGACCACGTTCATTGCAAAGTTCACAAGTACGGCGAAGATATTTTAAATTTTCAGCACTCACATCTAGCCTTTCTTGCAACCATTTAGTTTCTAAATACTTATGCCTCTTGCAAAATCTATCTTCCCTATTTGGTGTGTATGTGCTAACTCTATGCACTCCATAAAAATTGGCATGTTTATAAGAGACATTTTCATCGTGACTAGCGCAATAATCATTAGTACTATGGATATTCAAAGAGTTCATACTGACAACATTGCAATCATGCTCATCATTCAAAGATTTAGTACCAAACATTTTATAGACTTCTTCTTCTATCACTTGAGCACAATTTACCTTTCCATCATTTTCACAAAAGATATTAAAAAGACAAAGTGTATGAGGCAAGCTCAATTCCATTTTTTTGTAGTTTTCTTTTATAGACTAAACTAGTGATAAAACAAGAAACAAAAAGATTCGATTGCAAGATCTAAAGATATACCTTCAAGCACTCACCTCCCCGAAAACGGCGCCAGAAAAGAGCTTGATGTCTACTAGACAACCTTCTCCTTGTACATGTTGTTGGGCCTCCAAGTGCAGAGCTTTGTAGGACAGTAGCAAATTTCCCTCAAGTGGATGACCTAAGGTTTATCAATCCATGAGAGGTGTAGGTTGAAGATGGTCTCTCTCAAGCAACCCTGCAACCAAATAACAAAGAGTCTCTTGTGTCCCCAACACATCCAATACAATGGTAAATTGTATAGGTGCACTAGTTCGGCGAAGAGATGGTGATACAAGTGCAATATGGATGGTAGATATAGGTATTTTTAATCTGAAAATATAAAAACAGCAAGGTAGCAAGCGATAAAACTGAGTGTAAACAGTATTGCAATGCGTGGAAACAAGGCCTAGGGTTCATACTTTCACTAGTGCAAGTTCTCTCAACAATAATAACATAATTAGATAATATAACTATCCCTCAACATGCAACAAAGAGTCACTCCAAAGTCACTAATAGCGGAGAAAAATGAAGAGATTATTGTAGGGTACGAAACCACCTCAAAGTTATGCTTTCTGATCGATCTATTCAAGAGTCCGTAGTAAAATAACACGAAGCTATTCTTTCCATTCGATCTATCATTGAGTTCATACTAGAATAACACCTTAAGACACAAATCAACCAAAACCCTAATGTCAACTAGATACTCCAATGTCACATCAAGTATCCGTGGGCATGATTATACGATATGCATCACACAATCTCAGATTCATCTATTCAACCAACACAAAGTACTTCAAAGAGTGCCCCAAAGTTTCTACTGGAGATTCAAGATGAAAACGTGTGCCAACCCCTATGCATAAGTTCACAAGCCACTGAAATCGCAAGTTGATCACCAAAACATACATCAAGTAGATCACGTGAATATCCCATTGTCACGACAGATAAGCACTGCAAGACATACATCAAGTGTTCTCAAATCCTTAAAGACTCAATCCGATAAGATAACTTCAAAGGGAAAACTCAATCCATTACAAGAGAGTAGAGGGGGGAGAAACATCATAAGATCCACCTATAATAGCAAAGCTCGCAATACATCAAGGTCGTGCCAAATCAAGAACACGAGAGAGAGAGAGAGAGAGAGAGAGAGATCAAACACATAGCTACTGGTACATACCCTCATCCCCGAGGGTGAACTACTTCCTCCTCTTCATGGAGAGCGTCGGGATGATGAAGATGGCCACCGGTTATGGATCCCTCCTTCGGCAGGGTGCCGAAATAGGGTCCCGGTCGGTTTTTGGTAGCTATAGAGGCTTGCGGCGGCGGAACTCTCGATCTATTGTGCTCCCCGATGTTTTTACGATATATGGACATATATAGGTGAAAGAAGTCGGTCAGGGAAGCCACGAGGGGCCCACGAGGGAGGGGGCGCGCCCAGGGGGTAGGGCGCGCCTCCCTACCTCGTGGCTTCCTTGTTGCTTCCCTTATGTGCACTCCAAGTCTCCTGGATTGCTTCCGTTCCAAAAATAACTCTCCCGAAGGTTTCATTCTGTTTGGACTCCGTTTGATATTCCTTTTCTTCGAAACACTAAAATAGGCAAGAAAACAATAATTTGGGCTGGGCCTCCGGTTAGTAGGTTAGTCCCAAAAATGATATAAAAGTGTAAAGTAAAACCCAAAAACATCCAAAACGGGTAATATAATAGCATGGAACAATCGAAAATTATAGATACGTTGGAGACGTATCACTGACCTGCGTGAGGAAGACTATGCATAACTTTATAGGTGGTTAGTTGATTTCCACCTTGGGATCTCCTATGGTGGCATGGAGGAAATTCTATCCAATCGATGAGCGCAATTCCTTCCATGTGGCTGTAGAAAATTTGTCCGACTAACCCCAATATTGTTTTTGTGCAGTGCCACCAAAATAATGCATCGCCGTTTGCACGACCCCTACTCACCAACCAGACCATCAATCACTCGGACCCTTTTATCTTGTGTTGGCGGCATGGTTGCAGTGCTTGTTTGCTCCTCCACATATGACAGGCTCCTTCCACACTGCAAACATAAGTCAGTGTACGAATAAGCTTATTACATGTTGCGTTAGTCATTCAACTCGCTCCGTTTCTTTTTAGTCTGCATAAGATTTGGTCAAATTCAAGCTTTGTAAAGTTTGACTAACTTTGTAGAAAAAAATATCAACATCTACAATACTAAAGTTATATGTTATGAAAATTAATTTTGTTGTACATCTAATAGTATTTGATTCCATAGTGTGACTGTTGATATATTTTCCTACAAAGCTAGTCAAACATAACAAAGTTTGACTTTGACCAAATCATATATGCAAACTTAAAAGAAACGGAGGGAGTACCTAGTTATGAATGTAGAAGTACCTAGAGCACCGTGAGGTCAGCTGACAACACGTTCCACTAAAATCGACATCCGCGGCAGCTTCTTTCTCTGCCTGCATGGTGCGGCTACGTGCGTGTCGACGGCGGATCGTGCACTCGCAGGCACTGAATGCGTTGTAAGATGCGGTGGCGTCGAGAGCAGTGACAATGTCCGTGCAGCTGTGCTCACCAACAAGCCGACATGGAGCAACTCGGCACTCTTCCTAGAGATGTATTGGAGTGACCAGCTCGGAACCACACGCTAGTTTAGTGCGGCAACTGCCTCTGACGTGCTAGGCGAGGTAGGTGGAGCAACGAGCTGCCTCGCTCATAACTGTCGACCTCGGTGGGCCACCCAGACGGCTATTTTGTCGGAGAACTACTCTTCCTACTCGTCGGATGCCGCCGAAAGAGTGGAGAAAATGATGGAAGGAGGAGCTTGGCCGGCGTCCTGCTCCTGAATGGACGTGTGTGGCTGGAGTGGGTTTCTGGCATTCCACGCGGGTTTCTCTATCTCTACTCTTATAAAAAACAGAGTTGGTGATTATGGTGTGCCTGCCATCCTGCAATATAAGCCGTCCGATTTATATCTGATGAATAGGAAGGAAAGAATAGAAATTTTTCTAAAACATACCCACACCCACTCAACATTTGCAAATAAGGCCTTCCCTCGTTCATCCTTTTCTCCCACAAGATTAATTGCTCATACAAATGCATCTTGATGTTCTATGCAACGCATGGGAATCTTGCTAGTAAATGTAGGGTTTTGAATGCGGCGAGGAGGCGGGTACAGCTGGGAGTGCAGTGGGTGGTGCCCTCGGTCGGCGCGACGCTTCAAATGGTGGATGTAGTGAGAGGTCGTGTCCGCCCATACCCCCTTGACCATGGACCTTGACCGTGTATGTCTGGCTTTGAGGACAACATTATCCTTGACGGTGTACGTCACCTTGTGTCCAGATATGAGATGCCACGTGTACCAGATGAATGACTCCAAGTTCAACCACCATGATGCTTGGTGCGAGCCGAGGAACACTATTGGAGAGACCCCCCCCCCTCCCTACATTGGTCGTTTGATTCATAGGATAGAATGCTATAAGATTTTTTTTCCGATGTAATCATGTTTTAATTGGCAATCTAGCATCCACTCCAACTTTTTGTTCACTTCGTTTGTTCCTACGAAGAGAGTACTTGCTCTCAATGATGTGCCGCTGCAAGAGACTCCTATATTAATTAACCATGCTCTAAAAAGGTGGACCAGCTTTCACTATAGTATACTACTATACTAGGTTAGTAGGTGACCTTGCGCTTGGCTCTTCTCCTTTTCCAGAATTTGAACAATAATGACGGTACTATAGTAGCACTTCTGGCAATCTCACACCAAATGAACTGCTGCACGTCCACCACTTGTAAGCAAAAGTTTATTCTCGTGCTGCGAGCCACTGTGCATGCGTTGGCGAGGGAGAAGTCATAGTAAGCAACCTTCTCGTCGAGTTGACGGGACACATCAAAGTTATTTAGTACTCTCTTAAAAAAGGGCGACCATGTCCATGGCTACCATCCCATGCCCCGTCATTGAGTATGTGCACCATTCACGTGCCATCGAGGAGAATTTTTTTTGCGTAGTACTAGGTGCCATCGAAGTGCACGACTCACTTACGCACTTCATATCTCCATTTTCTTGCAAGACACGTCCACCTTGATGCTAGATGCCCCGAATGTCGGCAAAAGGATGAACAAAGCTCACGTCTTAAAAAAAGGAGTGTAAGAACATAGATTCCCGACGACCGAGAAGGAGCAACAAACCTCGCGGTGGAGCATCTGCACTCATAATATTTTATATTATTCAGCGGTATAAAATCAACCAAATCTCTCCATGTTCCTATACCATTCTATAGTATGAGAATAACTTTGAATGTAAGCCATTGATTCACCCTATCTAATGGTCATAGCTGGAAAATCCAAACAAAACCAAGCATTGGATAAACTATTTTAGCACTCAAATTGTTGCCGCCTGCCAACCTAGCCCACCTATACATCCGCTCACGTGTGATGACCATAGGAGCTATCCAGTCAGATTGTATGTTAAAATATCATGCAAACACAGCCGATTATACTGTGAGTAGGTGACCATGCGCTTGGCTCTTCGCCTCTTCTGGAATACGAACAATATGATGATGGTAGTACTACAGTATATATGTACTTCTGGCAATCTAACACCGAATGACTCTTGCACGTCCACCGCTTGTACTATAAAGCCCATTATTATTGTAAGCATAAGCTTCTCCTGGTGCTGCGAGCAACCGCACGCGCGTGGGCGAGGGAGAGGGAGTAGCGACAAAGCTTCCCGTCATTCTGCAAGTTGATGGGACACATCAAAGTTACTTATTTAGTCCATGGCTACCACCCCGTGCTCCATCTACATACATGATTCACGTGCCATTGAGGAGAAAAATTATTGCGTAGTACATGCCATGGAAGTGCACTACTCACTTACGCACTGCTTATCTCCATTTTCTTGCATGACACGTTCACCTTGATCCCGCGTGTTGGAAAAAGAATGAACAATGCTCACGTAAAAAAAAGAGTGGGAGAACATAGAATCCCGACGAGCGAGAAGGAGCAAAGAACCTCACGGTGGATCGTCTTCACTCATAATATTTTATATTATTCAGCGATATAAAATCAACCAAATCTCTCGTCAAGCTGGTCGCGTGTTTTCTCCTATTTTTGCCATCTGCCCACCTATAGAACCACCTCACGATGGCCAATTCCTCTCCAAACACCTAGGGAGGCGGTTGAACCGAACAAGTCTAACTTGTTTTTAGTGGGTACATTGACAAGGCAACGGAAGGGTGTGATAGCTGACTTTGGCAAAATAATTGACGACCACATTGGCATACATGAGCATGGGGCCCACTTGTCAGCGTGCTGGACGGAGGAAGGAACGCAAGACAAAATGGAGCGCGGCGGAAGGGTGCGAATCAATTGGCTCATGTGTGATGACCATTGGAGCAATCCACTAAGATTGTATTACGTTAAAAAATTCATGCAAACACATCCGGTTATAAAGTGAGTAGGTGACCGTGTGCTTGGCTCTTCGCCTCTTCTGGAAGTCGAACAATGATGATGGTGAAAGTGCTAGTTTTCGACTAGAGCGGGGGGGGGGGTGAGTAGGCGATTTTTATGGAAGTCTTCAAAACACGGGGGCTTTGAAGACAAACAGTAGAAATGAACCTATTGATATGTGGCGGGAGGTAGACTACACTAGACAAGCCATAGTCAAGTAAGGAATGTAGTGAAAGCACGAAGACTATCAGCAGCCATGTAGAATGGATCAGGATGGAAGAAAATATGAAGCCGAACGGTAAATAATCTTCACTCAGTGAAGTCAATCAGATCAGACAAATAGGCAATGACTTCACAAAGACAAACTATAAGTAAAGAGAGGTAAAGGATAGAACCAGTTGCCTGGAGGGGACAAGGATTTGTTGGACCAGTTCCAGTTGCTGTGACAACTGCATGTTTGGTTAGGGAGGCTGAGATTCTACTCAGAAGACCGCGTCTTCACCTTATTCCCCTTGAGCTAAGGACACTTAGTCCTCTCCCAATCACTCTGGTAAGTCTTCAAGGTAGACTTCCAAACCTTCACAGACATCATTCACCGGCGATCCAAAATTACTCTTGGATGCTCAGAATGTGATGCCTAACTGGATGGGGGATTCACAGTCCTCAAGTGTAACAAGTATTCAAATCACACGGACAGAAGGACTTCAGCGATGCCTAACACTCTTTGGCTCTGGATGTTTTGGGCTTTCTCATCGCAAGGATCTCTCTATCAAATGCTTCGGAGGTGGGTTGCTCTCAAACGACAAAAGTTGTGCACTAACTCTGAGCAGCCACCAATTTATGGTGTAGGGGGTGGGCTATTTATAGCCAGGAGGCAACCCAACCTGATTTGTCCAAAATGACCCTGGGTCACTAAGGAACTGACACGTGTCCAACGGTCAGATTTCAAACACATGCGGCAGCTTGACTTGGGCTACAAGTATAGCTGACTCATCCAGCTCTGGATAAGATTTGTTCTCATTGTCTTTGCTCGAAGACATAGGATTTGGTTGAGCATCACATCATTCACTCTGACTTTGTTCACTTGGACCCCACTTAACAGTACGGTGGTTCCTATGACTCAACAAAGTATAAAAGGAAACTACGAAACAACTATGTCTTCGCACTCCATAGTCTTCATGCGATGTCTTCTCATGTCATAGTCTTCAATGTGAATATCTTCACAGACCACCATTGTCTTCAATGTCTTCAAACATTTTTAGGGGTCATCTCTGGTAGGAAAACCAAATAAATAAGGGACTACCACCTGTGTTATCCTCCAATTCTCACAAACACATTAGTCCCTCAACCAGGTTTGTCCTCAATACTCCAAAACCAACTAGGGGTCGCTCTAGATACACTTACAATCTCCCCCTTTTTGGTGATTGATGATAAACTTGTTGAATTTTTCAATGGGGATAAAAGTATGTGAAAGTTTAAGGATTAAGGCATTGTCTTCATAAGTGACAAAAGGCTCCCCCTGAAGATGTGCATGTAAGTAGTTTGCTTTTGAATGCAAATGCACATGGCAGGTTTTACTTTGTGAAGATCCTCTTCAATTTATGAAGACAATTGATCATGCATACAAATATATAGTGAAGATAATGATATGCATTATGAAACATGGACGCGGAATGTCTTCATGCGGAATTTATCATCGCATCACAAAGTAGCAGAGAAAGTAGAAGACCACCATCGAGTTTAAGTGTTACAACTCAAAGAACCAAATGTATCAAAAGATGAGAGTTGTAAATACTTGGCAAAGTTAATGCAACCACCCCATAAGGACCCGCTAGAAGACTATCAACTCATATGCATCTCCCCGTTTTATCGGCAATGACCAAAAAGGTTTGAAGACATAGAGCATCTACTCGTTCCCAGAAGGAACAGAAGTTGTAGCAGGGTAGACATTGGAGTTTGGTGGTGCAGAAGGGCCTGATGCATTGCAACCATGGTTGGTGAAGTGGTGTCGTCTTCTTCATCGACAATGTTCGCAACAACAGTTGCAGCCGAAGATGAATATTCAGAATCTTCAATTGAGGGAGTGTGGCGCCAGCTTGCATTTTGTGGAGTCCTGGAATCGAACTTGAAGCCCTTGGTGAAGCCATCTTCGCGAAGGTCACAATCAAGACATAGCAATGTGAGGCTCTTCCAGGACCGCCGACATGTTTCATGGCAACAAATGAGTTCTTGGTGGCCAGGTTTAGAATGAAATTCACATCCACCAAGAGACTCTGCATTTGACGCTTTAGCCAGACGTGGTGCTTATCCTACTTCTGATGTAAGGCCACAAGCAGCTCTCGGTCATTGAGTACATGAGAACCTTCCCGAGGCCTTTGGGGAATTGTACTAGTAGTGGCCTCGGTGTTGGCACGATGGGGCATACGCACATTGCCAGCCAGAGGATAAGCAGGAGTTGCATCATTAGGGATATGAATTCCTTCTATGGGTTGCGTGAAGCTTTGACGATCAACATTATGAAGATATAGTGGCTCCTTGGCAGGCTCGGGGTAGATGGCTTCAACGGACATATCAACCTCAGGCAGAAAGACAAGATGATTGCATGCTGAGGGCTGATAGTCGACAGAAGAATGGAGTTTGATCAGGCACATCATCCATGGAGCATAAAACTTCAGGCCAAATAGTTCAATTCCAGATGCAGCAAGTTGTCTAATGAAAAAATCCTGGGAGTTGAATCTAATGCCATTGACAATATAAAATACCAAAGTCTTCATGGTTCCTTCAAGTTTGGCTTCAGAAGAATGTCCCTTGATTGGCCATAGAGTACGCCTCAGTATATGATAGACTGTGCGTGCCAAGTACTCGAGGTCCTTGACGAAGAATTCCTTTGGGATATTCAGCATCTTGAGGCAATGGCTTCATCATACTGAGCATCTGACTCATATTGGGTTCAGGCCTCTGAAAAACACTCTGCAGTTCATGTCTGTGAAGCTGACAACCAGCATCCCGAAAGCAGTCTAGTGCTTCTTCAAGACAAGGCAGCCCATCAATAGCTTCACAATCAAGACGCATGTGAGGAAAGATTCGCTCTTGATTGTAGAGGATACAGGAGTAGTAGCTGCAGTGTTGATGGCTCCAAAATCAATCGGAAGAGATCCTTGGCTTCGAGTATGGGTTCTTGGCACTATCAAAGAAGGCATTCTGTGCTATGAAGTTGTTCATGCTGAAAGATCCTGGCGATGTAGCAGCACCTGAAGCCTTGGCAGCCTCGGCTTTGGGTTCTGAACTTGTGGTCGCTGCTCCACATGATAGTCATATTGTCGTCCGGGAGCTGTGGGAGGAACCAAAATGGACCATCTCACTTTGAGAGGCTGGCCACGATCGTAGGCCTGTTCAATTGTGTGAGGCCTTGGAGGTGGAACAGTGGCTTCAGCATTTTCAGTGGCTTCAGGCACCACATTAGCTCCAGGATCCACATTGTCTTCGGTCATGTCAACGTCATTCGCGTCAGTGGCAGTGTTTGTGGCAGTGATACGTCTCCAACGTATCTATAATTTATGAAGCATTCATGCTATTTTATTATTTGTTTTGAATGATTATGGGCTTTATTATACACTTTTATATTACTTTTGGGACTAACCTATTAATCGGAGGCCCAACCCATATTGCTGTTTTATTGCCTGTTTCAGTATTTCGAAGAAAATGAATATCAAACGGAGTCCAAACGAATTGAAACCTTCGGGAGCATGATTTTTGGAAAGGATATGATTCGGGAGACTTGGAGTTCAAGCCAGGGAAGGTTCGAGGAAGCCAGGAGATAGGAGGGTGCGCCCACCCCCTGGGCGCGTCCCCTGTCTCCTAGGCCCCTCGAGGCTCCCTCGACTAACTTCTTTCGCCTATATAAGTCCACGTACCCTAAAAACATCAAAGACGAAGATAGATCGGGAGTTCCGCCGCCGCAAGCCTCTGTAGCCACCAAAAACCTCTCGGGAGCCCGTTCCGGCACCCTGCCGGAGGGGGAATCCATCACCGGTGGCCACCTTCATCATCCCGGTGCTATCCATGACAAGGAGGGAGTAGTTCACCCTCGGGGCTGAGGGTATGTACCAGTAGCTATGTGTTTGATCTCTCTCTCTCTCTCTCTCTCTCTCGTTTTCTCTCTATGACACGATCTTGATGTATCACGAGCTTTGCTATTATAGTTGGATCTTATGATGTTTCTCCCCCTCTACTCTCTTGTGATGAATTGAGTTTTCCCTTTGAAGTTATCTTATCAGATTGAGTCTTTAAGGATTTGAGAACACTTGATGTATGTCTTGCCGTGCTTATCTATGGTGACAATGGGATATCACGTGATCCACTTGATGTATGTTTTGGTGATCAACTTGCGGGTTTCGCCCATGAACCTATGCATAGGGGTTGGCACAGGTTTTCGTCTTGACTCTTTGGTAGAAACTTTGGGGCACTCTTTGAAGAACTTTGTGTTGGTTGAATAGATGAATCTGAGATTGTGTGATGCATATCGTATAATCATGCCCACGGATACTTGAGGTAACAATGGAGTATCTAGGTGACATTAGGGTTTTGGTTGATTTGTGTCTTAAGGTGTTACTCTAGTACGAAGTCTTGAATAGATTGATCCGAAAGAATAACTTTGAGGTGGTTTCGTACCCTACCATAATCTTTTCGTTTGTTCTCCGCTATTAGTGGCTTTGGAGTGACTCTTTGTTGCATGTTGAGGGATTGTTATATGATCTATCTATGTTATTATTGTTGAGAGAACTTGCACTAGTGAAACTATGAACCCTATGCCTTGTATCCTACCATTGCAATACCGTTTACGCACACTTTTATCATTAGTTACCTTACCATTTTTATATTTTCAAATTACAAAAACCTATATCTACCATCCATATTGCACTTGTATCACCATCTCTTCGCCGAACTAGTGCACCTATACAATTTACCATTGTATTGGGTGTGTTGGGGACATAAGAGACTCTTTGTTATTTGGTTGCAGGGTTGCTTGAGAGAGACCATCTTCATCCTACGCCTCCTACAGATTGATAAACCTTAGGTCATCCACTTGAGGGAAATTTTCTACTGTCCTACAAACCTCTGCACGTGGAGGCCCAACAACGTCTACAAGAAGAAGGTTGTGTAGTAGACATCAAGCTCTTTTCTAGCGCCGTTGCCGGGGAGGCTAGGTAAGCGGCACTCACACCCCGTCAACTAAGCTCTTTTCTGGCGCCATTGCCGGGGAGGTGCGTGCTTGAAGGTATATCTTTAGATCTTGCAATCAAATCTTTTTGTTTCTTGTTTTATCACTAATTTAGTTTATAAAAAAATACAAAAAATGGAATTAAGTTTGTCTCATACGCTTCATCTTTTTAATATCTTTCGTGAGTATGATGAAAAGGAAAATTGTGCTCAAGTGCTAGAAGAAGAATGCATTAAAATTTTTGGTACTAGATGTTTGTATGATGAACATGATTGCAATGTTGTTAGTATGAATTCCTTGAATTTCCATGATGGTAATGATATGCAAAGCCACAAGCTTGGGGAAGCCATGTTTGATGAAGATGATATTTTTTGTCCCCCAAGTTTTGATGAGAATATTTATTATGATGAAAGCATGCCTCCTATTTATGATGATTATATTGATGAAAGTGGGTTTGGAAGTGTGTCAGCTTTAGGAAGTAATGATCCCACTATTTTGGAGGATGTTAAATATTATTGTGATAATTATGAAAGTGTATTTGGAGAGGTCATGACTTTATTTAGTGATGAATCCACTATTTCGGAAGAGGTTCCAATTGATTATGAGAACAAAGTTGCTATCTATGATGATTATTGTGATGACTTGTATGCTATTAATAATAATGATAACCATGAAACTTGTCATCATGATTTTAGTTTTCAATTGGATTATGCCTCACATGATAATTATTTTGTTGAGTTTGCTCCCACTACTATTCATGAGAAGAAATTTGCTTATGTGGAGAGTAGTAAATTTTATATACTTGTAGATCATGAAAAGAATGCTTTAGGTGCTGGTTATATTGTTGAATTCATTCATGATGCTACTGAAAATTATTATGAGGGAGGAACATATGCTTGTAGGAATTGCAATAATGTCAAGTTTCCTCTCTATGTGCTTAAAATTTTGAAGTTATGCTTGTTTAGCCTTCCTATGCTAGTTGATTATTGTTCCAATAAGTTGTTTGTTCACAAAATCCCTATGCATAGTAAGTGGGTTAGGATTAAATGTGCTAGTCATATGCTTCATGATCCTCCCGTTATGTTTCAATTCTTATCATTTGTGTGAGCATCATTGTCATCATCATGCCTAGCTAGAAAGACATTGAAGAAAAGCGCTTGTTGGGAGACAACTCAATATTTACCCTTACTGTTTTTGTGTGTTCACATGATTATGATACTGTGGTAATCATGTTTTATAGCTTTTGTTTCAATAAAGTGCCAAGTAAGACCTTTAGGATAGCTTACGGTGATAGTTGTGTTGATCCTGCTGAGAATCAGAAACTTTTGCACCCAGTACATTAGTTTTGTTAATTCACAGGAACGTGCTGCTGATCTGATTCTTTTTTATCTGGATTGGTACACAAATTTAGTAGGACTTCCTAATTTGGTAGAATTTTTGGAGTTCCAGAAGTATACGTTTGATACAGATTACTACAGTCTGTTCAGTTTTTGACAGATTCTGTTTTTCGTGTGTTGTTTGCTTATTTTGATGCATCTATGGCTAGTATTAAGTGGTATGAACCATAGAGAATTTAAAATACAGTAGATATTACACCAATATGAATTTAGAATGAGTTCATTACAGTACCTAAGTGGTGGTTTTATTTTCTTATACTAACGGAGCTTACGAGTTTTCTGTTGAGTTTTGTGTTGTGGTGTTTTCAAGTTTTGGGTAAAGATTCGATGGACTATGGAATAAGGAGTGGCAAGAGACTAAGCTCGGGGATTCCCAAGGCACCCCAAGGTAATATTAAAGGACAACCAAGAGCCTAAGCTTGGGGATGCCCCGGATGGCATCCCCTCTTTCGTCTTCGTTCATTGGTAACTTTACTTGGAGCTATATTTTTATTCACCACATGATATGTGTTTTGCTTGGAGCGTCATTTTCTGTTGTTAGTATTTTCTTTCTGTTATTTAGAATAATGTTTTGCATCTTTATTTTCAATAAAAATGTCAAGGATATCCTTTGCCATGCTTATTTTGCTAGTATACATGTTGCTGTTTGAAAACAGAAAGTTTTCCACTGTTGCAAAAATTACCTAGAAAAGTTAGAGAATCGTATAATGTTGAAACTTTTTGCATATTGATCTCTAATAAATCTTCTACAGCATAGTATTTTTATCATAATTTTTGGAGTTAGGGAAGTATTGATACTCTTGCATTCTTTACAGACTGTACTGTTTTGGCAGATTGCTGTTATGGTTGCATTGTTTGCATATGTTTGCTTCTTTAATGACTCTATTTGAGGATAGGAGTATTAAATATGCAGAGGCATATAGTACGAAATGTTGAATAATAATTTTAGTGATTTGTTACAGTAGAAAATGATAAGGTTTTGCATTGGTTTATACTATCCTATCTCACGAGTTCTTGTTGAGTTTGGTGTGGATGAAGCTTTTGATAAAAAGAGAAACCATGATATGAGAGGGATTAAGGAGACAAAAAAGTTCAAGCTTGGGGATTCCCAAGGCACCCCAAGATAATATTTCAAGAAGTCTCAAGCATCTAAGCTTGGGGATGCCCCGTAGGCATCCCACCTTTCTTCTTCAACAACTATCTGTTAGTATCGGTTGAGCCTAAGTTTTTGCTTCTTCACATGAGTTGTGCTATCCTTGCAATGTCATTTTATTTTGTTTTGCTTGCTGTTTGAATACAATACCAAGATCTTAAATTATTTAATGAGAGAGAGTCTTCACATAGTTAGATAATTATTTAGCTACTCATTGATCTTCACTTACATCTTCTTGGAGTAGTTTGTCATTTACTCGTGTGCTTCACTTATATCCTATGAGTAGATAGTTGAATGAGTTGAAAGTCATAAATCTGAAATTATATATGTCTCATTTGCTTATCCCATGGGGAGTAATGACTTCACATAGAAGAAGTAGAGGTTGTAAATTTACTAAAGGATAGCAAGCATTTTATTGGTCATTTGAACACTCATGGAAGAATATTGAAGGAAGAGAGATTTCACACACACACACACACAGATACACACACACACACACACACACACACACACACACACACTATCCTAGACATCTTTTATAAATGTAAGCCCTCATTAAGTATGACATTCTAAAGAGTTGATGTTGGACAAGGAAGACAATGTAATGGGTTATGTTTTCTCACATCTCAGTTAAAGTACATTGTCATGGATCATTCAAACATGTTGAGCTTGCCTTTCCCCCTCATGCTAGCCAAATTCCTTGAACCAAGTAGAGATACTACTTGAGCTTCCAAATATCCTTAAACCCAATTTTGCCATGAGAGTCCACCATACCTACCTATGGATTGAGTAAGATCCTTCAAGTAAGTTGTCATCGGTGCAAGCAATAAAAATTGCTCTCTATATATGTATGATCTATTAGTGTGAAGAAAATAAGCTTTATACGATCTTGTTATGGAAGCAATAAAAGCGACGGACTGCATAATAAAGGTCCATATACAAGTGGCAATATAAAGTGACATTCTTTTGCACTAAGATTTTGTGCATCCAACCCTAAAAGCGCATGACAACCTCTGCTTCCCTCTGCGAAGGGCCTATCTTTTACTTTATGTCTTTTACTTTATGCAAGAGTCAAGGTGATCTTCAACTTTCCCTTTTTCATTTTATCCTTTCGCAAGCACCTCGTGTTGGAAAGATCCTTATATATATATATATATTCAATTGGATGTAAGTTAGAATGAACTATTATTGTTGACATCACCCAAAGGTGAATACGTTGGGAGGCAACACTATAAGCCCCTATCTTTCTCAGTGTCCGATTGAAACTCCATAACCATTAGTATTGCGTGAGTGTTAGCAATTGTAGAAGACTATATGATAGTTGAGTATGTGGAGTTTGCTAAATCAAAGCTCTGACATAGACCCTTTCTGAAAATAAGATGAATTGCAATTGTTTGATGACTGAGAACATAGTTTGCTAGTTTTCAAGAAAGTTTATGGTCTATGCTTTAACATGTGAATAGTTTGTTACTTGATCGTGAGAAGTTTTATGAGATGAACTACTGTTATGACATATAATCATGCTAGAAAAGGTGATTGAAATTATCATTGATCAAACTTGTGCACCTTCTAGCATTCAAACTTCATAAATTCTTTCTTTATCATTTACCTACTCGAGGACGAGCAGGAATTAAGCTTGGGGATGCTGATACGTCTCCAACGTATCTATAATTTATGAAGCATTCATGCTATTTTATTATCTGTTTTGAATGATTACAAGCTTTATTATACACTTTTATATTACTTTTGGGACTAACCTATTAACCGGTTAAGCTATTATAGTTGGATCTTATGATGTTTCTCCCCCTCTACTCTCTTGTGATGAGTTGAGTTTTCCCTTTGAAGTTGTCTTATCAGATTGATTCTTTAAGGATTTGAGAACACTTGATGTATGTCTTGCCGTGCTTATCTGTGGTGACAATGGGATATCACGTGATCCACTTGATGTATGTTTTGGTGATCAACTTGCGGGTTCCCCCCATGAACCTATGCATAGCGGTTAGCACACGTTTTCGTCTTGACTCTCTGGTAGAAACTTTGGGGCAGTCTTTGAAGTACTTTGTGTTGGTTGAATAGATGAATCTGAGATTGTGTGATACATATCGTATAATCATGCCCACGGATACTTGAGGTGACAATGGAGTAACTAGGTGACATTAGGGTTTTGGTTGATTTGTGTCTTAAGGTGTTATTCTAGTACGAACTCTTGAATAGATTGATCTGAAAGAATATATTTGAGGTGGTTTCGTACCCTACCATAATTTCTTCGTTTGTTCTCCGCTATTAGTGGCTTTGGAGTGACTATTTGTTGCTTGTTGAGGGATTGTTATATGATCTTGAACATGGGTTTCTTCTTGTGGACGCTCAACCCAGGAGTCATCTTGAGCAATTGGCATCAATGGACGACCAATGCTAATGTATTCACTACTTGTTGGAGCAGGCGATGATACCAACTGGTGCTCGAGCTAAGGAAGGACTTCATCATCAACTACATTGTCTTCATGACCAATGTCTTCAGCTGTGATGGGGTCAACAGCTGGAACTTCTTCATCTTCATGAGCCTCTGTATAAGCAGGCTGGTGGATCACAATGCGTCGATCTTGGTTGGTGGCAGCTGGAAGAGCGATAGAGATGGGTTCAACAATGAGAGGCTGAGAGGCCGCAACACGCTCTTTCTTTGAAGACTTAGATCCCTTAGTCTTCAGCTTTTTCTTGGAAGGGGCATCACCAGATGCATCCTTGTGCTTGCGCTTCTTGGCTTCGGCTTCACCTGCTCTTGTCTTCTTTAGCTCTGAAGCTGCTGAGGTGACCTTAGGCTTCGAGCGTGTCATGATGGCAGTGAAGACAATGCTAGGTGCTTCCTGCCGTGGTGCTTCAGTTTGTGTCACATTAGACTTCTTTTGTTTGGCAGCCATCCTAGGATCGATGCCAGGGTACCCAAGAGCTTTGCGCTTCTCAGCTTCATTATGTGCTTGAACACATTTCTGTGTGAAGTACTTCATGCACTCTCGTGAGCCTTTAGCCTCATTGCGCTTCTTGTGAAACTCTTCCTTGAGGTCATGTAGCATCTTCTTGAAGATTTGAACATCTGCCACGCTGAGCTTGGCCATGTTCTTCTTGAAGTGAGCCTTCTCATAATAAATTTTGTTCTTGAGCTCAACAATCTTCTGAGCCAAGGCCAACTCATTAGCAATGGCTCCATGGACTGTGACGCTAATGTCCACCAGAAGCTGAAGATCATCAATGCTAATGCTCTGGTCGTCGAACCACTCATCAATGAAGTTGTTAAGAATGTCAACATCAAAGAGGGGTAGATCGTTGAATATTTCTGCCTCTTGCTTGCTCTTGATTAGCATCTCAAGGGCATCATCACCAAGATCTTCATCGTTGGACAGATCAATGGTGTCATCCCCGTTGCGCAGAATGGCAAAAGGAGTGAGGGGTTGCCCAGTGGCCTTCTTGGGCAATGGCTTCTTGGTCCTCTTGGACACGTGAGATTAATCTTTAGACTGCACACTGGATTCAGGCGGTGCAGTATTCAGTGGCTTCCTGGTTGAAGCTTTTGGTGTAGCAGATGGCTTTGAAGCTTTTGCCTTTTTCTTTTTCTCCTTTGGTGGTGAGGGAGCATCATCAGTATCAGCTTCTTTAGTAGATTGCGACAAAACAACTCTCTGGGCAGCAATATGAGACAGAAGCCCGTCAAAATTTGCGAAGGGGCCAATTTTGCTCTCATTTGCTTCATGAGTCCCATCTGGTCTTGGAGCGGAGGGGCCAGAGTTGAAGTTGAGGCCAAACTCCTTATGATTCTTGACCACGGAATCTTTTGCAAACTGGAAGTTGCGCTTAAAAAGATTGTCTTCACAACACCATAAGAGAGAAGATGGGTCGGCATTCTCAGGCTATGGTCCTCTGGCCATACAGGGATAGAACCGTTGTTCAATAGCTTCAGTCTTGTTCTTTGGCACCAGGTTGCGGTACAGAAAGTCACCCCACGGGCGCTTGATGGAATTCTTTTCAGCATATTCAGGTGTTACAAACTTGTATTTGAACCATTGCTCAACCCAATATCTTTTGATCCACTAGATCCGGTTCTTGTGCTGGGTGTAACTTTCCTCTGGGTCAGACTTGTATAGATCATACAGATTGTCAGGCAAATCAAGTGCACTGTTGCCACATAGTTTCCTGCCACCTTTCCGTGTAGACTTTTCTGAAGCCATAACATTCAGACTGATTGGCTTCAAAATAGTGAAAGGCTTCCGTCTGCTGGTCACACAAGAACTGGCTTCAGGAGATTTGATGTGATGCTGTAAGTATTCTGAAAATGGATGCAGACTATGAGAACAAAGGGATTCTCCCACAGACATTTACCTGTGACAGCATTAGAGATGCGAGGGAAGGGGAAGAGGTCATATGCATTCTCAGAAGATTTTGAAGATAAATCTCTACTCCTATAAAAAGCCAGTTGGTGGTGATGGTGTGCCTGCCTTAGGGTCATCTGCACAGCCCGATGTGGAATCTAAGGATGAGAATGACCTAAGGCACCAGTTTTGCAAAAACACCCTGAGCATCCGACATAATTTTGTAGAAGGCCTCCGAAACACAAAATGAATATTCTGGAGGGTTCTACTTCTCTCCCGAAATAAATGTGCCTTTGAGAAGGAGCTAGAAGAAAGTTTTTGAGGACCCTCTCCCCAATTCCTCGTCGCAGTTCCCTCCACTCTCTGCCTCTTGTACAACCATAGACCATAGTTGTAGTCAGTGTTTCGATAAATCGGATTAGGCTTTGAGCTTTGCCCAATGTATCTCCTTCTAGAT
The DNA here is from genome assembly GCF_018294505.1 of Triticum aestivum. Lineage (NCBI taxonomy): Eukaryota > Viridiplantae > Streptophyta > Magnoliopsida > Poales > Poaceae > Triticum > Triticum aestivum. Next base: position 269,244,814 of record NC_057810.1, read on the forward strand.
CTTGCCGTGCATGCTGTCAGAGTAGGAGAAATGGCAGATCCCATCGGGAAGGATGTCTGTGCTTCTAGGCATGCCCTCCCGACCAGACCGTCGCTGCCAAGGTCAATGAGACGCGGGCACTCCAGTGCGCTCTCTGCTGATGTGTACGCCAACATCCACCTTCCGCCGGCTGCGTCCCTTGTGCGCTCACCGGACAGTAGCGGGGTCCTCTGCATATGAAGACTACTCCCTTCATCACAAAATTATTTTCTTAGATTTGTCAAGATACGGATGTACCTAATACTAAAACGTGACCTGATAAATCCATATTTAGACAAATCTAAGACAAAATTTTCGGGACGGAGGGAGTATATTGTTAATTCCAACGACCACTACAAGCTCTGAACTATATATGTTACATTGACTAGGCCGCAGGCCACAATTTTTGGCTTCCAGAGATACGCCTGTCGTGTTGGTCGCAGCGCAATCATGCTTCTAGGCATGTCTTCGTCAATGATAATTGCCCTCTTAATTTTCAAGTTTCTAGGCTATACTGTAGTCAGGTCAAAAATAGTCTATGTGTGTCAGTGTGAAATGTTACTCTCTCTCACACACATTGTAATGTCACTCTCTATATTGGTACTCTCGCTCTCTGTAAGGACCACCGATATGACTTATTTTTGAAACATGTGACCCCTTGGTTTGCATCATGAATCTCTTTTTTAACAGTATATGTGTGTCAGTGTGATGAATTTAAAGGCATATATTAGACACGACAGATGATGAGCCGCCAAAATACGTATGTTCCGTTGCAATGCACGGGCAATTAACTAGTAAGTTTAGAAGACATTCACTTATTTGAGGAGAGTTGGTTCCAGATTTGTACGAATCCATGAATAGGTACAAGTGAGGAATCTAACTAGTTATGAAGCATAAGTGAATATACTTGGCATGATATGAGATGTAGATGAGGACAAATCCAGATTTGGAAGTGAAGACGGATCTAAAAGGCAGTAAAACATGAGTTTTAATTACCGCAGATGAACTGCTAGACGAGGTAGGGAGGGAGGCCAAGCAGTTCAATCTCCCGCGACCAAACTTGGCGGCGGAAGACACCTACGGCGGCGGTGGAGAGGACGAAGTCCATGGCCGGCGTGAGGCCGGCACCGAAGAAGTCGCGATAGCTAAGTGCTTCGTCTCCAGCGTCGCCGCGAGCTAGCGGAGGCGCTAGGGTTTGAGCGAGGTGGCGAGGTGGAAGAATAGATATTGACCGCGAGTGGGTGAGTATTTATAGGAAGGAGGAGGGTGGCGTAGCACAATTACGTAGGTGCCCCTAGCAGTTCACATCTGAGGGACACGTGGCATGCATGCAACTTATTGGAAGTTGTTCCATGTTCCCACGCACGCCTGGATTGTCGGGTGATCGTCCCGGCTTCTCCAGTATGCAGGCAATAAGGATACAACATTAAAAACAGATTTAGTTGTTTTTCACTTTGTCTCCTGCTAACAAGGACTCAGAGAAGACAATCGACAAGTTTCAATACACTACTAGGGAAAAGCCTAGCAACAGCGCGGGTTTTGGGCCTATTAGTAGCGCGGGGGCCGGCGCTACTAATAAGGCGCTACAGCTAACGTATAGCAGTAGCGCGGGTGCCACCCGCGCTACTACTATGTCCTTTAGTAGTAGCGTGGGTAAAAACCCGCGCTACTACTAATCTCTAATCTCTGATTTTTTTTGAATTTTCTCGAAAAAAATTCGATTTTTTTCCCTAATTTTCAAATTTCTGAATTATTTTAACCTCAAATCTCTAATCACCCCTCATCGCTGCTCAATTTAATCTCTAATCACCCCTCATCATTCCAAATCATTTAACTTCCCGGACGGTCACCCATCCTCTCACTACTCCAGCCTAAGCACGCTTAACTTCCGGGTTCTATTCTCCCTCGTTTACAAGTCTGCACTTGTTGTTTTCCTAAAAATAGTAAGATGTCAATCCTATTAACCTCAGGAATTTAGCTTGAGCATGAAGTCACACATTTCACTGTTTGAGTTTGAAACTATTGTTCTAAAAAATTAGTAACACTAATATTTCTTGAATAATTAGTTTGACCACAGTTTGACCATAGTTTGACCAGATTTGACCAAAATTCAAAAAAACTAAAATAATTACTTAGTAACACTAATATTCTTGAATAATTAGTTTGACCATAGTTTGACCAGATTTAACAAAAATAAAAAAACTGAAATTTGATGAATTTTTTGCCTCCAGATCTTAAAAGCCCCGTAACTTTTTTTGTTAGCTCTTTGAGGATTTTGAAAATGTTTAGCGGGGTTCCCCCAGTTAAATTTGGATGTAACTTTTTGAGTAGATGATTTTTCGTATAAAAAACTTTTTCATCCGAGTTAGTATGCAAAAGTTATGCCCATTTTTACAAATTCTCGAGAGATTTTGCAAATAAAGTCAAAATTCATATTTGCAAATTTTCCCATCAACTAGACCACATATCACATGGGAAACTTCTTTTCTTTTATTTTTTTGACATTTTCATCATTTTCTTTTATTTATTTTTAAAACTGAAAAGGCGATACACGGGGGGGGGGGGGGGGGGGGGGGGGGGGGGGTAGAGTTTGAAAATGGGACCTTTAGTAGTAGCGCGGGTTTTTACCCCTCGCTACTACTATGGCACCACTTAGTAGTAGCGAGGGCTCAAAACCAGCGCTACTACTATCAACTTAGTAGTAGCGAGGGTTAAAAACCCACGCTACTACTATGGCATGTCCCAGGGGGCACGGTAGAGACCGCTTAGTAGAAGCGAGGGTTAAAAACCCGCGCTACTGCTATCAACTTAGTAGTAGCGAGGTTTAAAAACCTGCACTACTAGTAAGTAGCAGTAGCAAGGGTTTTTAACCCTCGCTACTAGTAAGATTCTATGTATAAGCTTTTCGCTAGTAGTGATAGAATGGATATGATTTGGACAGATAGAATTTGAGGAAGAAGCATAGAAGAGGTTAGGGTCCGATCACATTCACTTAGATCAATAAAGATTCAAGTATGAAGACATAGGTATAAGTGAATGTTGTAGAGGATAGAACACAAATATATATATATATATATATATATATATATATATATATATATATAGAGAGAGAGAGAGAGCAACTCAACATTGCGAAGATAAACCTTGAACTCAAATCAATGTTGAAGATAAACCAAATGCGAAGACTATGCAACCATGACGCCAAAAGAAATACTTCAATAAGAATTTGGTAGTGGCGTTACCCACCGTGTAGGAAGTATTACACCCAGACATGGCACTCCAAAGTCAAATTCCACGTTTATGTATTCACACTTAGAGTGTATGTCTTCATTGATTGAAGATATATGTTACTTCGTGTGTTGCACATCTAAGTCATCGACATGCATAAGCCTTAGGATGTATGTCAAATTACATGACATTTGAGGATTCTATGATATTTAGCTAACACCGCAACTTGCAAAATCTTTTCTCGTCCAAGGGCTTTATGAAGATATCTGCCAATTTCTCTTCAGTGTTGACGTGAATGATATCAATATCTTCCTTCATGACATGATCTCTGAGAAAGTGATGATGGATTTGAATGTGCTTTGTCTTCGAGTGCTGAACTGGGTTGTTGGCAATCTTGATGGCGCTTTCATTGTGGCAGTAGAGTGGCACATGCTTCAGATGGATACCATAGTCCTTGAGAGTTTGCTTCATCCATAGAAGCTGAGCGCAGCAATATCCAGCAGCAATGTATTCAGATTCAGAAGTGGAGAGATATACACAGTTCTGCTTCTTTGAAGACCAACAGACAAGAGATCATCCAAGAAAGTGACATGTGCCTGATGTGGACTTGCGATCAACCTTGTCACCAGCATAATCAGCATCTGAGAATCCAACTTGATCAAACTCTGAGCCCTTTGGATACCATAATCCTAGTGTTGGGTTGTAAGCAAAATATCGAAGAATTCGCTTCACAGCTAAGTGATGCAATTCCTTTGGTGTCGCTTGGAATTGGGCACACATGCAAACGATAAGAATTATATCTGGCCTAGATGCACATAAATATAATAAAGAACCAACCATGGAGTGGTATACCTTTTGATCGAACTCTTTACCATTGTCGCCGGGGCCCAGATGACTTTTGGCTGGCATTGGCGTCGTGTATCCTTTGCAGTCTTCCATTCCAAACTTCTTCAGGCAATCTTTGAGGTATTTTTCTTGTGATATGAAGATGTCATTGCTCTGCTGACGGATTTGAAGACCGAGGAAAAATTTCAGCTCACCCATCACGGACATCTGATATTGCTCTTGCATCATGTGCCCAAACACATCACTGTATCTCTTGTTAGTGCAGCCGAAGATAATGTCATCCACATAGATTTGGCACACGAACAGTTCACCATTATATGTCTTCGTGAAGAGTGTAGGGTCTAGTGAACCAGGTTTGAAGCCTTTGCTCTTCAGGAAGTCTTTGAGTGTGTCACCCCAAGCGCGAGGAGCTTGTTTGAGGTCATACAATGCCTTGTTAAGCCTGTATACCATATCAAGATGTTTTGGATCTTCAATGCTAGGTGGTTGTGCAACATACACTTCTTCTTGAATCTTGCCATTGAGAAAAGCACTCTTCACATCCATTTGGTACAGAAGAATGTTGTGATGGTTTGCATAGGCTAGCAGTATGAGAATGGCTTCAAGCCTAGCCACGGGAGCGAATGTTTCATCGAAGTCAATCCCTTCTACTTGAGTGTATCCTTGAGGAACCAGACGAGCCTAGTTTCTGACAACTTAACCATGCTCATCTTGTTTATTGCGACAGATCCATTTGGTGCCTATGATATCATGCTTGCGAGGATCAGGACGCTTGACCAATTCCCACACATTGGTCACCTCAAACTGTTGAACCTCTTCTTGCATAGCTTGAATCCATTCAGGTTCCAAGGCTTCAGCAACTTTCTTGGGTTCAGATATAGAGACAAATGCAAAGTGCCCATAGAAATTTGCTAGCTGCATTGCTCTAGAGCGAGTGAGTGGACTAGGTGCATTGATGCTATCAATTATCTTCTCAATCTATACTTCATTTGCAACTCGGGGATGTACTGGACGAAGATTTTGCCCTTGTAGATCATTGTCTTCAGCTTCGACATTGACTTCAGGCTGAGCATTGTCTTCGGGTTGATTTGGTGCAATGATGATTTCTTCTTCAGCCCGAGCTTCTGAAGGTATGATTTCTCCAGTACCCATAAGCTTGATAGATTCACTAGGTGGGACTTCATCTAGCACATTTGGCAGGTGCTACCTTTGTGAGCGGTTAGTCTCATCGAACCGCACATCCATAGTTTCAACCACTTTATAGTGAAAGAGGTTGAAGACTCTGTAGGAGTGCGAATCCTTTTCGTATCCAAGCATAAAACCTTCATGTGCTTTCGGACCAAATTTTGAAGTGTGATGTGGATCCTTGATCCAGCACATAGCACCAAACACTCTGAAGTAACTGACATTTGGCTTCTTACTAGTTAGTCGCTCATATGATGTCTTCTTTAGAAGCTTGTGTAGATAAACACGATTGATGACATGGCATGCAATATCAATGGCTTCAGGCCAAAACTTCCTTGGAGTCTTGTACTCATCAAGCATCGTCCGAGCCATCTCAATGAGGGTTCTGTTCTTGTGCTCCACGATGCCATTCTACTGAGGTGTGTAAGGAGCTAAGAACTCATGAGTGATGCCCAATGCATCAAGATAAGTGTCGAGGCTGGTGTTCTTGAATTCTGTGCCATTCTTGCTTCTGATGTGCTTGATCTTGATGCCATAGTTCGTCATGGCACGATTGGTGGATCGTCTGAAGATATCATGCACTTCATTCTTGTGGAGGATTATATGCACCCATGTATATGTTGAGTAATCATCAACAATGATGAAGCCATAGAGACTAGTAGTGGTAGTAAGAGTAGAGTAGTGGGTAGGTCCGAATAAGTCCATGTGAAGCATCTCGAAGGGTTGTGATGTCATCATGATTGTCTTCGAGGGATGCTTGGCCCTTGTCATCTTCCCAGCTTCACAAGCACCACACAGATGATCCTTCTTGAACTTGACGCCCTCGATGCCCATGACATGTTTCTTCTTCGCGAGAGTGTTCAAGTTCCTCATGCCAGCATGTCCTAGCCTCCTATGCTAGAGCCAGCACTCTGAAGCTTTTGCTAGAAGACATACGGCCAATTGTGGTCCTGCTGAGAAATCTACCATGTACAGATCATCTTTTCGATACCATTCAAAGACTAGAGATTTGTCAGATTCCATAAGCACAAGACAATGATATTTTCCAAATATCCCAATCATGTTCAAACCACAAAGCATTGAGGCAGACATTAAGTTGAAACAAAGGTATTCAACAAGCATCACTTTATCCGTGTGCTGATCATTTGATATTGCAACTCTACCTAGACCCAATACCTTGCTTTTACGAGTGTCAACAAATGTGATCTGACTTTTGTCAGACGGACGTAGGATTGAATCCATCAAAAGACTTCGATCACCAGTCATGTGGTTAGTGCATCCACTATCCATAATCCATTCTGAAGCCTTTGGTGTCATATCCTACAGTACAGTTTGGGGGATAGGCTTCACCAAGGGTATTGTGAAGCATAAACATTTGACAAACAAGCAAATTATGAAAGTTTAGATCTTGGTTAGGATAAATAGGATGATTGTCAAGGAATCCTGGGACGAAATACATAGTAAGACCATTTCAACATTTTATCTTGAGCCCCACAAGATGTTTAAGGTCCCCAGCATAAGCATCAGACGCCTTTGATTTCTGGCTGGAGACCATTCCCGGCAAAAGAGAGTTAAGTTTTCTTAACCGCCCACATCTTTAGGGGTGGGTTAGAAGCAATGAGTTTAAGTGCAGCATATGAGAACTTCGGCTTTGGAGCCCTAGCAAATAGCCTTGCAGGAGGTGAATAATACTCATACGAATAAGCAGAAAAGTTCTTGGTCTTATGAACATAGAGTTTTGATGAAACACGCTCATATTCACAAGTCTGATTATGGTTTCCCTGCAAAACATTGGCATTAGGGTGACTCTGGTCAGTCCTTTGTCCGTATGAAGCCTTTGGACCATATGACACCTTTGGTCTGGGATTTGTATTCTTCCCAGGTGCTGTCATGATGACATTCACGGGAAGATTCTCAAGACAACTCTTAGGTACCCAGATCTTCTTAAGAGGTGGTCCATTCTTGCAGTTAGTACCGATATACCTGGCAAACACTTCACAATTGTGATTCTTAAATAGTTTGTAGTTTGCATCAAAGGTTTCATCAATGATAATCGGGTTAGCACAAGTGAAGCAAGATAAGGTAGATGGATCCACTGAAGGTCCCTTTGCAGCAACCCATGTGGTTTTGGGGTACTGCTCAGGCATCAAGTAAGAACCATCAACATTCATGTTCCTCTAGAACCCAACACCCTCTTTCTAGGGTTTCGGTTCAAAATCTATTTTCCGAGGACATCACATAGTGTCTGATGCCCTTTGAGACTTTTGTACATTCTTGTCTCAAGCAATGTCTTCAACCTGGCATTCTCATCAGCAATAGTAGTGGTATCCTCAGCAAAGGGGTTAGTTACCACATTAGTAGTTGAAGATATTGCAACAGTAACAACAGTAGAACATTCAACAATAGAGACAACATTATCACGCTCAATACATTTTAGACATGGTGGTTCGAATCCTTCCTGAGTAGAACTGATCTATTGAGCGCGGAGTGACTCATTCTCCTTTTGAAGATCTTAATGAGCCGATCTCAATTTTCAAGCTCTTGCTTCCTTTGAAGATAATCATAGGAGAGCTTTTCATGAGTATTTGAGAGTGTTTCATGACGACTTTCAAGTTCCTCGTACTTAACATGAAGATTTTGAATGTCTTCAATTAAGGACTGAGTTCAGGTCATTTCTGCGTCCAACAGGTCATCGCTTTTGTCAAGTAAATTTTGAATATGTTCCGTAGCATTCTGTTGTTCAGTTGCAATTTTAGCAAGTGTTTTGTAGCTAGGTTTAGATTCACATTCAGAGTCATCTTCACTTGATGTTTGAAAGTAAGCATCGCATGAGTTTACCTTGGCACCACGTGCCATGAAGCAGTAGGTGGGAGCAGAGTCATCCTCATCCTTAGCATTAGTGTTGGTGCCGAGGCATTTGTCTTCAGTGTTGAAGATGGACTTGGCGACATACGTAGAAGCTAGAGTCAGGCTTGCCACGCTGGAATCAGATTCCTCTTCAAACTCCACCTCTGCCTCCTGAGATGCAGACTCCTCCTCTGAATCCATCTCCTTGCCAACAAACATGAGCTCTTCTTGTGTGATGAAGACTTCGGCGAAGACTTGGAAGAAGACTTTGAGGATTTCTTCTTCGTCTTGTCATCAGAATCATACTCCTTGCTCTTCTTCTTCTTCTTGGTCTCATTGTCCCACTGTGGACACTCAGAGATGTAGTGACCAGGTTTCTTGCACTTGTGGCATGTTCTCTTCTTGTGATCACGAGAGGAAGCTTCATTGTTTCTAGAGCTGGATCTTGAAGACATTCTGAAGTCTTTCTTCTTATTGAACTTCTGGAACTTCTTCACAAGCATAGCAAGATCCTTTTCAATGTCTTCGGGATCCCCAGAACTGCAGTCAAATTCTTCTTTAGATGGGGAAACAACCTTTGCCTTCAAAGCGCGAGTTTGGCCATAGTTGGGACCATAGATATCTCTTTTCTCAAATAGCTGGAACTCATGTGTGTTGAGCCTCTCAAGTATATCAGACGGATCGAGAGTCTTGTAGTCAGGGCGTTCTTGTATCATCAGGGCTAGGGTGTCAAATGAGCTGTCAAGCGATCTCAGAAGTGTCTTGACGATTTCGTGCTTGGTGATCTCAGTGGCGCCGAGTGCATGAAGCTCTTTTGTGATATCAGTGAGGCGATCAAATGTGAGATGGACATTATCATTGTCATTTATCTTGAAGCGGTTAAAGAGATTGTGAAGAACACTGATCCTTGAATCTCTCTGGGTGGAGATGCCTTCGTTGACCTTGGAGAGCCAGTCCCGGACTAGCTTCGCGGTTTCCAGAGCACTCACACGACCATACTGTCCTTTGGTCAGATGACCACAGATGATGTTCGTGGCAGTCGGGTCCAGTTGAATGAACCTCTTGACATCAGCAGCAGTGACACCTTCACCGACCTTGGGAATGCCGTTCTTGACGACATACCGGAGGTCAACGTCAATGGCTTCAAGATGCATACACATCTTATTCTTCCAGTAGGGGTAATCAGTGCCATCAAAGACGGGGCACGCAGCGGAGACTTTGGTTATCCCTGCAGTCGACATAGCTAAACTCCAGGTGGTTAAACCGAATCACACAGAACAAGGCAGCACCTTGCTCTGATACCAATTGAAAGTACTAGTATTCGACTAGAGGGGGGGTGAATAGGCAATTTTTATGAAAGTCTTCAAAACATGGGGGCTTTGAAGACAAACAGTAGAAATGAACCTATTGATATGCAACGGAAGGTAGACTACACTAGACAAGCCATAGTCAAGTAAGCAATGTAGTGCAAGCATGAAGACTATTTGCAGCTAGGTAGAATGGATCAGGATGGAAGACAGTATGAAGCCAAACAGTAAATAGTCTTCACTCAGTGAAGTCAATCAGATCAGACAAATAGGCAATGACTTCACAAAGACAAACTGTAAGCAAAGACAGGTAAAGGATAGAACCAGTTGCTTGGAGGGGACAAGGATTTGTTGGATCAGTTCCAGTTGCTGTGACAACTGTACGTCTGGTTAGGAAGGCTGAGATTCAACTCAGAAGACCGTCTCTTCACCTTATTCCCCTTGAGCTAAGGGCACTTAGTCCTCGCCCAATCACTCTGGTAAGTCTTCATGCTAGACTTCCAAAACTTCACGGACTTTGTTCACCGGTGATCCACAATGACTCTTCGATGCTCAAAACATGACGCCTAACCGGCTGGAGGATTCACAGTCCTCAAGTGTAACAAGTCTTCAGATCACGCGGACAGAAGGACTTCATTGATGCATAACACTCTTTGGATCTTGGTGTTTTGGGCTTTGTCCTCCAAGGATCTCTCTATCAAATGCTTCGGAGGTGGGTTGCTCTCAAACAACAAAAGTCGTGCACTAACTCTGAGCAGCCACAAATTTATGGTGTAGGGGGTGTCGGTGTCAAAACCGGCTGATCTCGGGTAGGGGCTCCCGAACTGTGCGTCTGAGGCTAATGGTAACAGGAGGCGGGGGGGCACGATGTTTACCTAGGTTCGGGCCCTCTCTATGGAGGTAATACCCTACTTCTTGCTTGATTGATCTTGATGATATGAGTATTACAAGAGTTGATCTACCACAAGATCGTAGAGGCTAACCCTAGAAGCTAGCCTATGATTATGATTGTTCTTGTCGTACGGACTAAACCCTCCGGCTTATATAGACACTGGAGGGGGCTAGGGTTACACAGAGTCGGTTACAGAGAAGGGAATCTATATATCCGAATTGCCAAGCTTGTCTTCCAAGCACAGGAGAGTCCCACCCGGACACGGGACGAAGTCTTCAATCTTGTATCTTCATAGCCCATAGTCCGGCATAAGCATATAGTCCGGCTGTCTGAGGACCCCCTAATCTAGGACTCCCTTAGTAGCCCTGAACAAGGCTTCAATGATGATGAGTCCGGCGCACAGATTGTCTTCGGCATTGCAAGGCAGGTTCCTTCTCCGAATACTCCAAAGTAGATCTTGAACACAAGTATTGTGTCCGGCTCTGCAAAACAAATTCCACATACCACCGTAGAGAATACAATATTCCACGACTCTAATCTGCCGACAACTTTTCCATAGCGTGACATCACGCCGTGGCCCGGTCATTTATTCGAACCATTTTCTCAACCTACTACTACACATCTTGCGAGGCGGTTTTATTGGCACATCTTGTCGAAGCAGAGATCATGTACCCTTATTATGGGATTCTCATCAATACGGGCGTGGGTAACCCAACCGCGCCATTAGCACGGCGCTTGGGGAATAAGCGAGTTTCTAGGGCAAGTGGGGAGGCGCATGATTTCTGCTGCCTTTATAAAGAGACATGGATTCCCCTTTTTCACCCAGGCCTTCTTCTTGTTCCGCCTACTCTCTTTTGCTCGAGCTCCAGCGCCCAAGCATTTGCCTTCTCCGCCCACAGAGGTATTCCGAAAATGTCTGGATCTAGAGCCGGAGGCAAGTGGATGGCCTCTACCGTCCAGGAGAAGGATATTAAGAAACTTTGGGAGGCCGGGTATCTGGCCAAGAAGATCGGCCACCGCCTTCTGACGGCGGGACAGATTGTCCCTACTCCGACGAGAGGGTTGTATTCCTCCCTCACTTTGTCCATGGGCTAGGGTTTCCCCTCCACCCATTCGTTCGCGGCCTTATGTATAACTATGGGATTGTTTTTCATGATCTATCCCCCAATCTCGACATTCATCATCGTGTGCGAGGCCTTCCTCTGCATCTCTCCACACTTCGGATTATGGCTGAAGATTTTCAATGTGAAGCCCAAGGTGGTGAATAGCGAGCATGCCGAGTACGGAGGAGCCATGGTGAGCAAGATGCCCAACGTCACATGGCCATCAGGTACCTTCAATGATTCCGTCAAAGGTGGCAACAATAGTGGTTCTATGTCACTGAGCGACGCGGCACAAAATGGGCCGTGGCTCCCGAATTCTGATCCGGAGCTCCATTACGGCTTACGTCCTGGCCCAAGAAGGGCCCGAACTGGTCTTCGCCAGACGAGCTGGTGGTGCTCCAGACATGTATCAAGGGTATGGAAGACAAGAACATAAAAACTTGTCGACGTAGTCCAGGTGATGTTAGTTCGCCGGACTCTCCCTTGTCAACGCATGGCTTGCAATTTATGCGAATTCGACCCGACCAAGCACCAGACCATACTAGGGTTCTTCGACTCATCGCACGAAGACATCTGAAAGGTGCTCTTTAAGTCCGGCAAATCGTGGCCGGATTCAGCCGAGGACTGCTACCTCTTGAGCACTGCGTTGGATTTCCCCGAAGAGGAGAGGATGATGTAGCAAAGTAGCGTAAGTATTTCCTTCAGTTTTTGAGAACCAAGGTATCAATCTAGTAGGAGACCACGCACAAGTCCCTCGTACCTACACAAAACGATAGCAACTCGCAACCAACGCGATTAGGGGTTGTCAATCCCTTCACGGTCACTTACGATAGTGAGATGTGATAGAGATGATAAATAATATTTTTGGTATTTTTGATAGATAGATGCAAAGTAAAAAGTAAAAGGCAAAGTAAAAACCAAAGCAAGTAAATAAAGTGATAGAGATTGATATGATGAGAATAGTCCCGGGGGGGCACAGGTTTCACCAGTGGCTTCTCTCAAGAGGATATATTTTCTACGGTGGGTGAACAAATTACTGTTGAGCAATTGACAGAATTGAGCATAGTTATGAGTATATCTAGGCAATGATCATGTATATAGGCATCACGTCCAAGACAAGTATATCAAAACGATTCTGCATCTACTACAATTACTCCACTCATCAACCGCTATCCAGCAAGCATCTAGAGTATTAAGTAAAAACAGAGTAACGCCTTAAGCAAGATGATATGATGTAGAGGGATAAATTCGTGCAATATGATAAAAAAACCATCTTGTTATCCTCGATGGCAACAATACAATACGTGCCTTGCAACCCTTTCTGTCACTGGGTAAGGACACCGCAAGATTGAACCCAAAGCTAAGCAGTTCTCCCATTGCAAGAACTACCAATCTAGTTGTCCAAACCAAAAAGGATAATTTGAAGAGACTTGCAAAGATAACTCAATCATACATAAAAGAATTCAGAGAAGAATCAAATATTTTCCATAGATAATACTGGATCATAAACTCACAATTCATCGGTCTCAACAAACACACTGCAAAAATAAGATTACATCGAATAGATCTCCACAAGAGAGGGGGAGAACATTGTATTGAGATCCAAAAAGAGGGAAGAAGTCATCTAGCTACTAGCTATGGACCCGAAGGTCTGAAGTAAACAACTCATACTTCATCGGAGGGGCTATGGTGTTGATGCAGAAGCCCTCCATGGTGGATGCCCCCTCCGGCGGAGCTCCGAAACAGGCTCCAAGATGGGATCTCGTGGATACAGAAGGTTGCGGCGGTGGAATTAGGTTTTTGGCTCCTCTTCTGATTGTTTGGGGGTACGTAGGTATATATAGGAGGAAGGAGTACATCGGTGGAGCTTTGAGGGGCCCACGAGGTAGGGGCCGCGCCCAGGGGGGCGCCCTCCACCCTCGTGACTGCCTCGTGGCTTTCTTGACGGAGGGTCCAAGTCTCCTAGGTCTTATCTGATGAGAAAATCACGTTCCCGAAGGTTTCATTCCGTTTGGACTCCGTTTGATATTCTGTTTCTTCAAAATACTGAAAAAGGCAAAAAACAACAATTCTGGGCTGGGCCTCCGGTTAATAGGTGAGTCCCAAAAATAATATAAAAGTGTAAAATAAAGCCCAATATAGTCCAAAACAGTAGATAAAGTAGCATGGAGCAATCAAAAATTATAGATACGTTGGAGACGTATCAGGCATCCCCTGCTCGTCCTCGAATAGGTAAATGATAAAAAAATTGATGCGGAGTGATACTTTGGCATAATTTCAATGTAAAACTTCTTAATTGTGATATGAATATTCAGATCCGAAAGATTCAAGACAAAAGTTCATATTGACACAAAAATAATAATACTTCAAGCATACTAATCAAAGCAATCATGTCTTCTCAAAATATAATGGCAAAAGAAAGTTCATCCCTACAAAATCATATATTTATGCTATGCTTCATTTTCGTCACACAAAGATGTTCCCAACTTCTATACCGCTGATGACAAGCCAAGCAATTGTTTCATACTTAAATAATCTCAAACTTTTTGAACCTTCACGCAATACATGAGCGTGAGCCATGGATATAGCACTATAGGTGGAATAGAATATGATGATGGGGATTGTGTGGAGAAGACAAAAAAGGAGAAAGTCTCACATTGACGAGGCTAATCAACGGGCTATGGAGATGCACATCAATTGATGTCAACATGAGGAGTAGGGATTGCCATGCAACGGATGCACTAGAGCTATGAATGCTCAACAAAAGAAAACTAGTGGGTGTACCTCCAACTTGCTTCCTCATCCTAGGGCATTTGAGGAAGCCCATCATAGGAATATACAAGCCAAGTTCTATAATGAAAAATTCCCACTAGTATGAAAAAGGACAACTTTATGAGACTCACTACATGAGGAACAAGGTGCTACTTTGTCACACCCTAGCTAGTCATGCATCAGAGTGTGTGCATCATGTTTGAATTCCATTTAATTTTGAAATGGGGATTTGTGAAACCCTCAGAATCATTTTTGAAAATGATCCAAATAAAAATTTCTCCAAAAAGGTCCAAGAAAATGCTCATGTTGCTCTCTGAAAATATTGGACAGAGATAAAAATCAAACCAATATTTTTAAGAGCTCATAGGTATTTATTTTGGGCATTTGGAGTTAATGCATAAATATTTGCATTGGAAATATATTAATTATATATATTAATATATGTCCAAATATTATGCCAATTATAAAGGAGCTCTGGAATAATATATCTAGCCCCTGCAAAAATTGGCATAAGGTTATAAAATGATTTAATATTTTATTTAAATCAAAACAAATGTCAGAAATTAGAAAAAGAAAAATAAATAAAAGGAGGAGCTTACCTGGGCTCCTCCCTGTGCAGCCCAGCCAGCTGGCCGGCCCAGCCAGCAGGCGGCCCAGCCCACCTCCTCCTCTGTCGTCTTTGTCCTCGATAGAGGGAGGGGAGTGTGGCCGGCGCGCGCGCGCGCCACCGCGCCACGCCACCTGCTCGCCTGCCTGCCTGCCCTCCCCTCCTCGCCTCGATGCCCCGGACGACGCCACGCCCCTCCCCTGCTCTCTCTCACTCTCCCTCGGTTCTTCCCTCCTCTCCCTCGCTCCCTCTCTCACGGCCGAACACCACCATCGCCGCCATTCGCCATAGCAGCCGACACCGGCCACCCCTCGCCCCTCCGCTAAGCTCAGGAGCTCCGCCTCGACCCCCTCTTCCTCCCCACCGATCCACGGGTCTCCGGAAGCCCTGCATCGCCGCCCACGTCGCCGTTCCCCTCCTCGGCCACCGGAGATCATCGTTGTCGATTCGCTGCACTCCGGCCGTCCCCGAGCCCGCTAACCATCCCTGGAGCTCCGCGGTGAGCCCCCGGGTCGTTTTCCCCTTCTCCCCTGGTCTCATTCGACCTCTAGGCCTTAGCCCCGTCTTGGCCGAGAGCTCCACGCCGCCGGCGATGTCGCCGTCGTGGCCACAGTCACCGTAGCGCCCAACCGAGCACACCCTCGTCCTCACCGCACCGCGTAGAAGCCGTAGGTGCCAACCCCGCATCTCCGCAGCCGTTGTAGCCTCGATCCCGAGCTCAACCGAGCTCCAGCAGCCGCCACGGTCGTCGCCGTCGTCGGTACAGGCCACCCTAGGCACGGCCACCACCACCGTTCGACGCGCGGGAGCAAGGGCTCTCCAACGAGCCCAAGCACGGCCTCGCCCGTGCCCTGTAGCGCGATTCCGCATCGCGCCGCCGTCTCGGACCTCGCCGGCGTCATGTCGCCGGTGGGTTTGACCCACCTTGACCACGGCAGGACCCCCCCTGTGTCCCTAACAGGTGGGGCCAGCCCTGTAGCTAATTAGGATTAGCACTAACCGAGTTAGTTAAACTAACTACCCCCCCTGACACTGACCAGTGGGCCCCAGCGCCACTAATTCCTAATTAGGATTAATTTAACCCTGTTAAACCCCCCTGTCACTGACGTGTGGCCTCCACACGTCAGGTTTGACCCCAGCCAGCCACAATTGACCACTGACGTCATGCTGGCGCAATATTTATATTTCTGGATTTAATTTAAATCAGGAAATTCCAGAATATTATTTAAACTTCAAAAATTCATAACTTTTATTCTGTAGCTCCAAATTGGACAAATTATATATGAAAAATGATCAGAAAAATCCAATCTATCCATCTGTACTATTTTCATGCATGATCAAACAAGTTAAATTGATGTTTTAAGTAGAACAAGGAAAAGCACTTAAAAAGGCCATGTTTGAGTTTGAAATTTGAATCTTTGATTCAAATTGGTTCAAACCCTTCTGGTTTTAGTTGCATTAGCCCAACACACTCATATTGCCATGTTTCATGCATGCATCATATTGTTGCACATTGTTTGGTGATGGTTGTGTATCGGTGTCCTTTGCGACAGGTTCTGCCTCCGAGGAGTACCGTGATTACCCTAACGACGAACCGTATCAGTGCATCGAACCATCAGGCAAGCAACCAACCATTTGATCATATCGATACAGTCCCATGTTCTCGCTCCTGCTCTCCTTTACTGCATTAAGACAACGCGTTTCAAACTGCTGTGTGCTACGGTAGTTGAACCCATTTCCTCTGCATGACCTGTCATTTCCACAGTAACTAGATGAAACCCACTAGCATGTGTGGGAGTTGATTGAGCCGTATGTATGTGCTGTTCCTACCTTGCTATGCCTGCTATGCTTAGAGTCGTGTCAGGTCTGGTTCATCTGGGTGATGGGCTGGAGTGAAATGAATATATCGGTAATGAGATGTTAGGACCCCGACTCAATGCCACATCGATCTAGCATGTAACACCTCATATCACTTTGCGGCCTCACGCACGGTATTCCCACGGGTGTCGCCTTACCTTTGCCCGGGACCGTTTGCGCCTTTTGGCACACGTATATGACAGTGTCGCTAGCATCCATATGATAAGGAGCCCGGGCTGACATGGCTAGTCGTAAAGCCAAAGCGGCACAGACTTACAGGGACAGGCATCCATGACCCAGCATCGAACGTGTCGGTCATCAGCGAGTGAATCCAGGCTGTAGCACTGGGCTAGCAGGACTCCGGTGAACCGGGCTGTAGCGGGCTAACAGGACTCCGGTATTCACCGCGTGACATTTCCCCGAAGGGACAGACACAGGAACGAAGAAGGACACATGCCGGCCAGCCTAGGTGCTCCGGAGCAGTAGCAAGCTACCATGGCTCGGTGGAAAACACTAGGAGACATTTCCCGGTAAGAGAGGCTACCAAGGATATACAACTAGGTTGTCAGATCCCACACATACCAAGCATTTCAATAACATACACACAATATGCTCGATATGTGCAAAAACAACATGGCATCACAACATGACTCTACAACTCAAGTATTTTAATCAATAGGCTCCGAGGAGCGAGATATTACAAACATGGGTCTCATGACCCAACACTCAGAGCATACAAGTCAAAGCACAAGCGGAAGCTATCATGTCTGAGTACAGACGTCTATAAATGAAAAAGGCTGAAAAGCCTGACTATCTATGAGATCCTGGCGAGGGCACAAGATCGTAGCTGAGGTATCAAGCTAAACGTCGAAGTCCACGTGGAACTACTAGTGAGACTGAAGTCTCTCTGCAAAAACATAAAATAGGCAAACGTGAGTACAAATGTACCCAGCAAGACTTACATCAGATCTATCTACACATGCATCATTATCAACAAAGGGGATGGTGGAGTTTGACTGCAGCAAGCCAGCTTTGACTCGGTGGCTATCCTGAACTACGACTGCAAGTAACTCTTTTGAGGTGGCGCACACGAGTCCACATATTCACCATATCAATACACCACTATGGATCCGCTCCCGTCTCCCTACGAGAACGCCATCCATAGCACTCACGCTTATCTTGCGTATTTTAGAGTATCCACTTTCACTTGTCTATGAACTGATATAAGCAACCCAGAAGTCCTTTTCCGCGGACACGGCTATTCGAATAGATCATATTAACCCTGCAGGGGTGTACTTCTTCACACACGCTCTCACCACTTACCGCCGTTTACATGACATGTACTCGGCAACCTTCAAGCGGAAGCCCAACGTGGGTGTCGGCCACGGCCTACCTAAACACTCAAGTCTCTAGTCCAGGTTTATCGCCTATTCGGGTTCCATCCATGAGGAGATCCGGCCGGAGTTTCGCTCACAGCCCCAAACGATGTGTACAGGGTTCCGTGACACCAAACGGGCGCCCGGTTTACCCGGCCACGTGCCTACCGCATCACAGCCCACCCCTACGGTCAGCGCTGCGCACGGCCTCCAGCATACTACAAACACCAGAAACTACTTGCAACTCCTGGACAGAGGACAAGGTTGGTCAAGAAGCCGAGAGGGTCCATTGGTTTCGGGCCCAATGCGTGGTAGTAGCTGAATCATGGATCACAAACACAGAACTCAGTTCTTGAGGACGGCTGCAATGAGACAACCCACCATGTACTCCTACATGGCCTCTCACCGCTACCTTTACCAAAACGTGTTCACACACTTAGCTCACACATAGTAGGACATGTTCACACGCCTCTGATTCATCCCCGATGAATCAGACCTGACTCAACTCTAAGCAATAGCAGGCATGACAAACAAACATGAATGAGTAGGCACATCAGGGCTCAAACAACTCCTACTCATGCTAGTGGGTTTCATCTATTTACTGTGGCAATGACAGGTCATGCAAAGGATAAAGGGGTTCAGCTACCGCAGCAAGTAACAGAAAAATCGGTGTTGTCCTAATGCATTAAAAGAGAGCAGGAGCGAGAGAGTAGGATTGTATCGGAATGAACAAGGGGGTTTTGCTTGCCTGGCACTTCTGAAGATAACATTGAGTCTTCATCAGTGTCAACGATCACATCATCGGTATCACGTCTATCGAGAGGGGACAAATACCGGCAACACAGAAAGGAACACAATCAATGCAATCACAATATGATGCATGCTCATGACATGGCAATATGAATGTGTTTTGAGCTAATGCAACTAGCAACAGATTAAATGAAGTTGGTTTGAATATAAAATTCAAATTCAAACTCCATATGTGATTAAATAAATGCCCTTTATATGATTTGTGCTAAACAGCAGCTATAAGTTGTTCTAACATGCATGAAAATGGTACAGATGGATTCCTTGAATTTTTCTGATAATTTTTCATATATAATTTATTTAATTTGGAGTTACGGTTGAATTTCTATGAATTTTAGAAGTTTATATAGTTTTCTGGATTTTCTGATTTATTTTAAATCCAGAAAATCATTTAATGCGTTAGCATGACATCACCTTGACGTCATCAGGTCAACGGCGCCAGCCCAGGTCAAACCTGACGGCTGGGACCCGCACGTCAGTGTAACAGGCAGGGACAGAGGCTGACTGGTGGGTCCGGTCAATGCTGACATGGCAAAGTCAATGATGACAGGCGGGGCCCTCTGAGATTAGTGCTAATTTAACAGAGAGAATAAACTAATTAATTTAGGCACGGGGGCCCACTTGGCAGTGGCTCTAGTGGGTGATTAGCGGGGTAGTTAGGCCCTAATGACCGGCCACATCAGCTCATGCCGGAGTTTCGCCGGCGGCGACCATTCCGCACGGCGGGGGAACGCCGGACTTGCGCTAGGGGCATCGGATCGACGCGCCAAGGGCACCAGAGGTAGCCCGCGCCCGTGCGCATCTAGGGGAACCAACGGGAGGTGCGGGGGTGGCCGGGGTTCGTCGGAGGCGAGCTCGCGGCGGCGGCCGGAGTTCGGGCGAGACGCGAGCGAGAGCTAGGGGGCACAGGAAGGCGAGCTGGGGCGTGCTACGGCTTGTGGAGACGGTCTGAGCACGATGGTGCACTCAGGTGGGAGCTCAAGTGGCTCTGGCCACGACGGCGACGAGGCACGGCGGCGGCGAGCTTCGGCCGCGGCGGAGCTATGGCCTAGAGCTCACAAACGCGAGGGGAGAGAGAGGGGTTCTGCACGGAGGCTCACCGCGGAGTTGTAGGGAGGGTCAGTGGGCTCGGGGGCGCGCCGGAGTGGCCGAATTCGACGGAGAAGATCCTCGGCGGCCGGCGAGGGGGAAAACGTCGGGGGCGGCGTTCCGGGGCTCTTCTGGTCGCGTGAGACGACGAGGAGGACGAGGGAGGACTTGCGGAGCTCTGGGAGGCGTCAGGGAGGCGAGAGGGGGATGGTGGCCGCGGCGAACGGCGTCGGTGGCGACGACTGTGTTCGGGTTCGGGCGAGAGAGAAAGAGCAGAGGGGCGGGGCCTCGAGGAAGAGTGAGAGGGGTCCGAGGGGGTGGCGTGGCGTCTCCGGGCGTCGAGGAGGGAGGCAGGGAGGCTGCCACGGCGAAGCAGGAGGTGGCCGGCGCTCTTCGGGCGCGCGCCACGCCTCGCCTCTGCCTACTGGCAGAGGAAGAAGAGGACAAGGGGGGAGGTGGGCTGGGCCGGCTGGGGGGGGGAACTGGGCCGGCTCTGGTGGCTGCGCGGGTAAGGCCAGGTAGGCTTGCTCTTTTTTATTTTTTTTGTTCTGTTTGTTTTATTTAATTTATTTTGCCACTGTTTTGAATTAAAATAATAATTCAAACAATGCCAAAGCTCCTCTGAATATTTTATATTGCTAGATGGACTTTTCCAAAAGCTTATAAAATATTTCAGGGGGTATTTGAAATTATATTCTATTTATATGAATATAATTCAAATTCAAATAGCTAATGATTTAAATCCAAAGTCCCAAAAATAATCCCTTAAAAATCTTCAATATTTTGGTTGGGACCAGAATCCTTACCAAAAATTATCAAACATTTAAAAAGAGCCTTTTGGAGCAATGAATGAGATTTCTAGGGTTTTTGCCCCTCTTTTATTTAGGGTTTTGAGGCTTCCAATATTCCTCAATTCAAGTTTCAAAAATATAGACATGATGCACACATGAAGCTAACCTAGAGCAATGCCTGAAGCTAGGGATGTGACATGAGAGTGGTGTGGTGAACACGATTTGGTAAAGGTATCGATGAGAGGCCATGTAGGAGTACATGGTGGGTTGTTTCATTGAAGCCGACCTTAAGCACTGAGATCTGTATGTGTGATTTAAGATACAGCTACTACCATGCATTGGGCCCTGAAATATGACCCCGCTCGACTTCTTATTCACCCTAGCTCTCTGTCCAGGAGTTGCAAGTTGTTTCTGGTGTTTGTAGCCTACTGGAGGCCGTGGACAGCGCTGACTGTAGGGGTGGGCTGTGATGCGGTAGGTACGTGGCCGGGTGTACCGAATACCCGTTAGGTATCTCGGGAACCCTGTTCACATCGTTCGGGGCCGTATGGGAAACCTCGGCCGGACTCCCTGCGGATGGAACCTGGATAGGCGATAAACCTGGACTAGAGGCTTAAGTGTTTAGGTAGGTCGTGGTCTACACCCACATCGGCTTTCGCTTGAAGTCTGCCGAGCACATGTCGTGTGCAGACGCTAAGTGGTGGAAACATGTATGAGGAAGTGCACCCCTGCAGGGTTAATCTGATCTATTCGAATAGCCGCGTCCGTAGTAAAGGACTACTTGGTTGCCTATACAGTTCATAGACAAGTAAATGGAAACTACTAAAAGCCTCAAGATAAGTGTGAGTGCCGAGGATGGCTCTTCCGTAGGAAGACGGAGGTGGATCCTCGGTAGTGTATTGAAGTGGTGAGTAGTGGACTCGTGTGCGCAAAACCATTTCAAGTTGAGGTATCGTAGGATAGTCTAGCCAAGAGTCAAAGCTGGCTTGCTGCAATAACTCCACCAACCCTTCTTGATAATATGCATGTATGTAGGATCTGATGTAAGTCTTGCTGAGTACCTTTGTACTCATGTTGCTATAATTTACATTTTTACAGAAGACGCTGCAACCCCTTCTGATGGGTTCTATGTAGACGTTGACATCAATGAGTAGGCTAAAGACCCAGGTGGTGACCCTGAGCTTGTGAAGGACCACGTAGTATAGCTAGGTTTTCCAAGCCTCTTTCATCTTACTAGTTGTCTGTACTCAGACAAGTTACTTCCGGTGCTGGTTTGTATGACTGTATGACTTGTATGTTGGGTCGTGAGACCCGTACCTTTGTGTATGTTATGTATGGCTCCCTGAGCCTTAAATAAAGTACTTGTGTCGTAGAGTCATGTTGTGATGCTTCGTTGTATTTGCACATATCGAGCATATTGTGTGTATGATTGAAATGCTTGGTATGTGTGGGATCTGACTATCTAGTTGTTTATCTTTAGTAGCCTCTCTTACCGGTAAATGTCTCCTAGTGTTACCGCTGAGCCATGGTAGCTTGCTACTGCTCTGGAACACTTAGGCTGGCCGGCATGTGTCCTTCTTCGTTCCTGTGTCTGTCCCTTCGGGGAAATGTCACGCTTTGAGTACCGGAGTCCTGTTAGCCCGCTACAGCCCGGTTTACCGGAGTCCTGCTAGCCCAGTGCTACAGCCCGGACCCACTTGCTGATGACCGACACGTTCGAAGCTGGGTCATGGATGCCTGTCCCTGTAAGTCTGTGCCACTTTGGGTTTACGACTACTCATGTTAGCCCGGGCTCCTTATCATATGGATGCTAGCGACACTATCATATACGTGAGCCAAAAGGCGCAAACGGTCCCGGGCAAAGGTAAGGCGACACCCGTGGGGATACCGTGCATGAGGCCGCAAAGTGATATGAGGTGTTACCGGCTAGATTGATGTGACATCGAGTCGGGGTCCTGACAGTGTTGGCATCAGAGCCGGACTGCCTGTAGGTTCTCCAAGCCAAACTGGTCGATGTTGAGTCTAGAAATTCTTTAGTTATATGTAGGGGAATTGTTTGTGGGATGGAACGTAAGGCTCTTTTTACTCCTTATCCTATGACATTCTGATCTGAGTCAGTCTATTCTTCCACCGGGGGTTAAGGAATTAGGATCTGTTCTCTCCATCAGGATCACGTGTTACTAATCAGTAGTACCTCATAGGTTTGATGGATACAAGCCTAGTTCAATTCTGCTACCACATTATGTTGTTAAAATGGATTCAGAACTTTGATATGATGATGTTGAGTATGTATGTAATCCTTTGTCAAATGTCTCAAAATCCTTCTTGAGCATTTACAGCTGTTATGCTGCCGAAATTTTGCTAGAAATTCTAATGCCTTTGCATTATGATTGTGCTTTCAGATGGCCACTCGCGACCTCAATCAAGTGGTTCGCCTGACTCGATGCCTAGATGTACCCGGCCATACTGCCAAGTTGGTCAGGGTAATGACTGAGGCTGGATACCGCTGGTATCCTGAGTACACGGTCGAAGAGCAATTCCGAGACTTTAATCAAAGCCAGTATCTCTGCACTGTCAGGATATTTCCATCTTATCCTGGATCCACCGAGCCCCTTCACTGCTCCTATGGACTCGGGGTTACTATTGAGATGGTTGTGCAGGATGCCGCCTACTCCATGATGACCATCATGCGAGTCAGATCTGGTCTATTTCGGGACTCTGATTTCCGGTATATGCCAGGATCACTTCCGGGAGCACAAGGGTATCTCCAGGCTATCTATGCTGACCCCACTCAGGAGGATTCACGGACTCGCACCACTGCTGAGATGCTCGAGGATAAGGACCGTGAAAATCGGGCCTTGAGATTAGAGCTCTTCAATAGCCGTGCTGACCACTGGGCCACTTTGACTCGGTTCGCACCGGCGGTGCAAGCTGGATATTGAGATATGCGCGATCTCTATCCTATGAGATCTGCTCTGCCAGACGTGATGGGTTGGCGTGATGTAGGAGGCATCACCCCACCTCGCGGTCCCCGCAGGCCACCGTCTGTTGGTCCAAGGCCTCATCCTAGCCCCTATGGTCCACAAGCTCTGCGGGATCGTCTGTTTCCGGATGATCATGTTGAGCTTCCAGGCTATGGAGGTGACTTCTACGAGGACTACTACGGATCGGTCTGAGTTAGTGGTTGTATCACTAGTTCGCACTAGCTGTGTCGTCTATCGTCCCGCGTGACTTGTGGGATATGTCCTAGTTTGTACTCTTTCCGGAGGTGTAGAAAAATAATGTATAGGAGCTTGGAATGCCTCCGATGAGATGTAATCCTCTTTTCACCGTAATAGTACTTTGTTTGGTCTTGTACTAAACTCTGTATGGTGTGTATGACGATGGAATAAAAGAAGCAGTTTCTGTATCTACCATGTCATACGGATGATCATCTTGCATTCCGAGTTATTCCTTACATTTTGTATCCTATGTCGGAATTTTATCATCCTGACTAAATCTTTGTCTTGTTTACCTAGGATGGTCAACACGCGCACTAACCCTGCTCCTCAAGAGCAGGCCGAAGGCAGTGAAGTCAGGGATGCAAATCTGCCTCATCCTCCTTCCCTAGCCGAGGTTATGTTGGAAGCTGAGAGAAACAAGCGGGAGACCAACCGTTTGTTGGAGCGTATTGAACAGAACACAACACACCATCAGAGGACTAACGTGGTGTCACTCAGTGATTTTATCAAATTACATCCACCCACGTTCCACCACTCCGTCGAGCCTCTCGACGCTGATGACTGGCTTCGCAGTATCTCTCACAAACTGCGTTTCGCGCTGGTAGCGGAGGCTGACAAGGTCACCTTTGCTGCATATCATCTTGAAGGAGAATTATGGAGCTATGCGCCCAGCGGGCCATGTCACTACTTGGGCTGAATTCAGCGAGGCTTTCCGTGAACATCACATTCCGGAGGGTCTCATGGACCGTAAACGTGAAGAATTTTGCAGTTTCACTCAGGGCCGACTTTCTGTGGATGCTTACAGCAGGGAGTTTGGTAATCTCGCACGATATGCAACTGAGGAAGTGTCTACTGACGCCAAGAAGCAAGCAAGGTTCCGTAAGGGACTTAGTCCTGAGCTTCGCCGTGACCTCCGTCTGCATGAGTGCACATCTTTTCAGAAACTTGTCAACAAGGCCATCAGTGCTGAAACTAGTCAGACTGACTATGACGCAACACGCAAGCATGGCCGTGACATGGGTTCCTCATCCGGTGCTGGTCCTCAGAAGCGCCGCGTGTGGGTGCCCAACACTGCCCTGCCACCCAGGTTCACACCGAGGCCATCCTTCCAGGCGCCTCGCCCCGTTCAACAGTCTGCACCGGCCAAGCCCTATGGGGGTCCAACCAACAATGCTCCTCCACGTACCAGTTCCGTGACTTGTTTCAAGTGTGGGGAATCTGGCCACTATATGCGTGAGTGTCCCCAGACCAACCCCAACCAGTCTGCTAAAGCTGTTGGCCGTGGCAAGCCGACAGGGAAAGTGTTCCACGCCAAGCCGGTCACCGCTTCACATGGCCATGTCAACTGTATCTCGGCCGAAGAAGCTCAAGAAGATTCCAACGTCGTTCTCGGTACGCTTCTTGTTAATTGCCACCCGGCATCTGTTCTTTTCGATACAGGAGCCTCTCATTCTTTTATATCCGAAAATTATGCTCGTTTGCATAACGTTGCATTCTGTGACATGCCATCCACTATGGAAATTTCTACTCCTGGTTCTAGATGGCAGACCTCTAGGGTAAGTTATGGAAATGAAATCCAAGTCGACAGACTTGTTTTCCTCGCCTCTTTGATAGCCCTTAAATCTTCACATATTAATATCATTTTGGGTATGGACTGGATGTCAGCTCATCAAGCCAAAATTGATTGCTTCTCTAGGACTGTTCAACTCACCCATCCTTCGGGAAGATAGTCAATGTCTTGACCCGAATAGCCAAGCGACAGTTATTTTCTCTTAACGCCAGCCCTTTGCCAGACCTTGAGGACGTTCCGGTGGTCCGTGACTTCCCGGATGTCTTTCCAGAGGAATTGCCAGGTGTTCCACCTGACAGGGATGTTGAGTTCGTAATAGACCTCATTCCAGGAACCGTTCCGATTGCTAGAAGACCTTATAAGATGGCACCCCTAGAACTAGCCGAGCTTAAGAAACAACTCGATGAGTCCTTGAAAAAGGGTTTCATCCGCCCTAGTTCATCTCCGTGGGCTTGCCCCATCCTATTCGTCAAGAAGAAGGATGGTACGGACCGGATGGTTGTAGATTACCGACCTGTCAATTTGGTCACAATCAAGAACAAATATCCGCTTCCCAGGATCAACGACCTGTATGATCAGCTCGCTGGATCCTCAGTCTTCTCCAAGATGGATTTGAGGTTGGGCTACCATCAAATCAAAATCAGAAACGGGGACATTCCTAAAACGGCCTTTGTTACTCGTTATGGCCAATACGAGTACACCGTCATGTCCTTCGGCTTAACCAACGCTCCAGCCACCTTCTCACGGTTAATGAACTCAATCTTCATGGAGTATTTGGATAAATTCGTCGTGGTTTACCTCGATGATATACTCATCTACTCTAAGAACGAGGAAGAACATGCCGAACATCTAAGGCTAGTGTTGAAGAAACTTCGAGAGCATCGCCTGTATGCCAAATTTTCTAAATGTGAATTCTGGTTGTCAGAAGTGACCTATCTGGGTCATTTAATATCTGGTAAAGGTATTGCCGTTAACCCTGAGCGAGTTCAAGCCGTCCTTAATTGGACTCCACCAGAATCGGTCAAGCAAGTTCGGAGTTTTCTGGGCTTAGCGAGCTATTGTCGTCGCTTTGTCGAGAACTTCTCCAAGGTTGCTAAACCTCTAACCGAACTCTTCAAGAAAGATAAGAAGTTCGAATGGACTCCACAATGTGAGCACAGCTTTCAGGAACTGAAAAGACGCCTGACCTCTGCTCCCGTACTTGTACCGCCAGACTTCTCCAAGGACTTTGTTATCTACTGCGACGCCTCGCGACAAGGACTAGGTTGCATTCTCATGCAAGATCGACACGTAATTGCCTACGCTTCACGGCAATTGCACCCACATGAGGAGAATTATCCTACTCATGATCTAGAGCTTGCAGCCGTAGTCTATGCACTTAAGACCTGGCGACATTACCTCCTCGGTAACCATTGCGAAATTTTGACTGATCACCAAAGTCTGAAGTACATTTTCACCCAACCGGATCTAAATCTCAGGCAAAGACGTTGGGTTGAGTTGATCACAGACTTCGACTTAGGAATAACCTACACCCCAGGGAAAGCCAACATCATGGCTGATGCACTAAGTCGTAAATCTTATTGTAACAACCTGATGTTACAACAAAGTCAACCGCTTCTCTATGAGGAATTTCGGAAGCTTAACCTTCACATTGTTCCTCAAGGGTTTCTTTCCACCTTGGTAGCAAAACCTACTCTTACGGATCAAATCATCGCTGCCCAAAAGCGAGATAAGGGAATATCTAAAATCAAAGAGAACATTGCTAGCGGAGGTGCTAGTTGTTTCTCCACAAATGGTCATGGTGTTGTGTACTTTGAGAACCGTCTAGTGGTTCCCAAGAACCAGCATCTACGGCAGTTGATCCTTAAAGAAGCTCATGAATCTCCTCTCACCATTCATCCCGGTAGTACTAAGATGTATCAGGACCTACGCCAGAGGTTCTGGTGGACTAGGATGAAGAGAGAAATTGCTCAGTATATTGCTAATTGCGACGTCTGTCGTCGTGTAAAAGCAGAGCACCAACGGCCTGCTGGCACCCTTCAACCCTTAGCTATTCCTGAATGGAAATGGGATAAAATTGGTATGGATTTCATTACCGGTTTTCCCAGGACCAAGAGAGGGAATAATGCTATTTTCGTCGTGGTCGATCGTCTTTCCAAAGTAGCCCATTTCTTACCTGTTCGTGAGAGTATAACCGCTAGTCAGCTGGCAGACTTATACATCTCCCGAATAGTGTCCCTCCATGGTGTTCCTTTGGAAATTAACTCGGATCGAGGAAGTCTATTCACCTCTCGATTTTGGGAAAGTTTCCAAAATGCTATGGGAACCCGTCTCTCCTTTAGCACCGCCTTCCACCCTCAGTCGAGTGGTCAAGTGGAACGCGTCAACCAGATTCTAGAAGACATGCTTCGAGCCTCTGTTATCTCATTCGGAATGGACTGGGAGAAGTGCCTTCCATTTGCCGAATTCGCTTACAACAACAGCTATCAATCTAGCTTGGGTAAAGCCCCTTTTGAAGTTCTCTATGGGCGACGGTGCCGAACACCCCTTAACTGGTCAGAGACCGGGGAAAGACAATTCTTTGGCCCGGACATGATTCAGGAAGCAGAAGAACAAGTTTGTATCGTTCGTGAGAAGTTGAAAACAGCCCAATCTCGTCAAAAGAGTCAATATGACCGAAAACATAAGGCTATGACTTTCGAGGTTGACGAGAAGGCTTACCTTCGGGTCACCCCTCTGAAGGGAACCCATCGTTTCGGTATCACAGGCAAATTGGCTCCTCGTTACATTGGACCTTTTCGCATTCTCGCCAAACGAGGAGAAGTTGCCTACCAGTTGGAACTACCTCCGCACCTCTCCAGAGTCCACGATGTCTTCCACGTTTCTCAACTCAGCCGTTGCTTCTCGGATCCTATCCGTGAAGTGGACCACGAAACGCTTGATCTCCAAGATAATCTTACATATTGAGAGTACCCCATTCGTATCCTCGATCAGGCCGAACGTACCACCCGACGTCATAATATCAAGTTTCTCAAAGTTCAATGGTCGCACCATTCTGCGGATGAAGCAACTTGGGAAAGGGAGGATCGTCTTCGACTCGAGTATCCCGCCTTCTTCCCGGAGGAACCCAAATCTCGGGACGAGATTCTTTCGAGTGGGGGTGAGTTGTCACACCCTAGCTAGTCATGCATCAGAGTGTGTGCATCATGTTTGAATTCCATTTAATTTTGAAATGGGGATTTGTGAAACCCTCAGAATCATTTTTGAAAATGATCCAAATAAAAATTTCTCCAAAAAGGTCCAAGAAAATGCTCATGTTGCTCTCTGAAAATATTGGACAGAGATAAAAATCAAACCAATATTTTTAAGAGCTCATAGGTATTTATTTTGGGCATTTGGAGTTAATGCATAAATATTTGCATTGGAAATATATTAATTATATATATTAATATATGTCCAAATATTATGCCAATTATAAAGGAGCTCTGGAATAATATATCTAGCCCCTGCAAAAATTGGCATAAGGTTATAAAATGATTTAATATTTTATTTAAATCAAAACAAATGTCAGAAATTAGAAAAAGAAAAATAAATAAAAGGAGGAGCTTACCTGGGCTCCTCCCTGTGCAGCCCAGCCAGCTGGCCGGCCCAGCCAGCAGGCAGCCCAGCCCACCTCCTCCTCTGTCGTCTTCGTCCTCGACAGAGGGAGGGGAGTGTGGCCGGCGCGCGCGCGCGCCACCGCGCCACGCCACCTGCTCGCCTGCCTGACTGCCCTCCCCTCCTCGCCTTGATGCCCCGGACGACGCCACGCCCCTCCCCTGCTCTCTCTCACTCTCCCTCGGTTCTTCCCTCCTCTCCCTCGCTCCCTCTCTCACGGCCGAACACCACCATCGCCGCCGTTCGCCATAGCAGCCGTCACCGGCCACCCCTCGCCCCTCCGCTGAGCTCAGGAGCTCCGCCTCGACCCCCTCTTCCTCCCCACCGATCCACGGGTCTCGGGAAGCCCTGCATCGCCGCCCACGTCGCCGTTCCCCTCCTCGGCCACCGGAGATCATCGCCGTCGATTCGCTGCACTCCGGCCGTCCCCGAGCCCGCTAACCATCCATGCAGCTCCGCGGTGAGCCCCCGGGTCGTTTTCCCCTTCTCCCCTGGTCTCGTTTGACCTCTAGGCCTTAGCCCCGTCTTGGCCGAGAGCTCCACGCCGCCGGCGATGTCGCCGTCGTGGCCACAGTCACCATAGCGCCCAACCGAGCACACCCTCGTCCTCACCGCACCGCGTAGAAGCCGTAGGTGCCAACCCCGCATCTCCGCAGCCGTTGTAGCCTCGATCCCGAGCTCAACCGAGCTCCGGCAGCCGCCACGGTCGTCGCCGTCGCCGGTACAGGCCACCCCAGGCACGGCCACCACCACCGTTCGACGCGCGGGAGCAAGGGCTCTCCAACGAGCCCAAGCACGGCCTCGCCCGTGCCCTGTAGCGCGATTCCGCATCGCGCCGCCGTCTCGGACCTCGCCGGTGTCATGTCGCCGGTGGGTTTGACCCACCTTGACCATGGCAGGACCCCCCCTGTGTCCCTGACAGGTGGGCCCAGCCCTGTAGCTAATTAGGATTAGCACTAACCGAGTTAGTTAAACTAACTACCCCCCCTGACACTGACCAGTGGGCCCCAGCGCCACTAATTCCTAATTAGGATTAATTTAACCCTGTTAAACCCCCCTGTCACTGACGTGTGGCCCCCACACGTCAGGTTTGACCCCAGCCAGCCACAGTTGACCACTGACGTCATGCTGACGTCATGCTGGCGCAATATTTATATTTCTGGATTTAATTTAAATCAGGAAATTCCAGAATATTATTTAAACTTCAAAAATTCATAACTTTTATTCTGTAACTCCAAATTGGACAAATTATACATGAAAAATGATCAGAAAAATCCAATCTATCCATCTGTACTATTTTCATGCATGATCAAACAAGTTAAATTGATGTTTTAAGCAGAACAAGGAAAAGCACTTAAAAAGGCTATGTTTGAGTTTGAAATTTGAATCTTTGATTCAAATTGGTTCAAACCCTTCTGGTTTTAGTTGCATTAGCCCAACACACTCATATTGCCATGTTTCATGCATGCATCATATTGTTGCACATTGTTTGGTGATGGTTGTGTATCGGTGTCCTTTGCGACAGGTTCTGCCTCCGAGGAGTACCGTGATTACCCTAACGACGAACCGTATCAGTGCATCGAACCATCAGGCAAGCAACCAACCATTTGATCATATCGATACAGTCCCATGTTCTCGCTCCTGCTCTCCTTTACTGCATTATGACAACGCGTTTCAAACTGCTGTGTGCTATGGTAGTTGAACCCATTTCCTCTGCATGACCTGTCATTTCCACAGTAACTAGATGAAACCCACTAGCATGTGTAGGAGTTGATTGAGCCGTATGTATGTGTTGTTCCTACCTTGCTATGCCTGCTATGCTTAGAGTCGTGTCAGGTCTGGTTCATCTGGGTGATGGGCTGGAGTGAAATGAATATATCGGTAATGAGAGTGGTGTGGTGAACACGATTTGGTAAAGGTATCGATGAGAGGCCATGTAGGAGTACATGGTGGGTTGTTTCATTGAAGCCGACCTTAAGCACTGAGATCTGTATGTGTGATTTAAGATACAGCTACTACCATGCATTGGGCCCTGAAATATGACCCCGCTCGACTTCTTATTCACCCTAGCTCTCTGTCCAGGAGTTGCAAGTAGTTTCTGGTGTTTGTAGCCTACTGGAGGCCGTGGACAGCGCTGACCGTAGGGGTGGGCTGTGATGCGGTAGGTACGTGGCCGGGTGTACCGAATACCCGTTAGGTATCTCGGGAACCCTGTTCACATCGTTCGGGGCCGTATGGGAAACCTCGGCCGGACTCCCTGCGGATGGAACCTGGATAGGCGATAAACCTGGACTAGAGGCTTAAGTGTTTAGGTAGGTCGTGGTCTACACCCACGTCGGCTTTCGCTTGAAGTCTGCCAAGCACATGTCGTGTGCAGACGCTAAGTGGTGGAAACATGTATGAGGAAGTACACCCCTGCAGGGTTAACATGATCTATTCGAATAGCCGCGTCCGCGGTAAAGGACTACTTGGTTGCCTATACAGTTCATAGACAAGTAAATGGAAACTACTAAAAGCCTCAAGATAAGTGTGAGTGCCGAGGATGGCTCTTCCGTAGGAAGACGGAGGTGGATCCTCGGTAGTGTATTGAAGTGGTGAGTAGTGGACTCGTGTGCTATAATTTACATTTTTACAGAAGACGCTGCAACCCCTTCTGATGGGTTCTATGTAGACGTTGACATCAACGAGTAGGCTAAAGACCCAGGTGGTGACCCTGAGCTTGTGAAGGACCACGTTGTATAGCTAGGCTTTCCAAGCCTCTTTCATCTTACTAGTTGTCTGTACTCAGACAAGTTACTTCCGCTGCTGGTTTGTATGACTGTATGACTTGTATGTTGGGTCGTGAGACCCGTACCTTTGTGTATGTTATGTATGGCTCCCTGAGCCTTAAATAAAGTACTTGTGTCGTAGAGTCATGTTGTGATGCTTCGTTGTATTTGCACATATCGAGCATATTGTGTGTATGATTGAAATGCTTGGTATGTGTGGGATCTGACTATCTAGTTGTTTATCTTTAGTAGCCTCTCTTACCGGGAAATGTCTCCTAGTGTTACCGCTGAGCCATGGTAGCTTGCTACTGCTCTGGAACACTTAGGCTGGCCGGCATGTGTCCTTCTTCGTTCCTGTGTCTGTCCCTTCGGGGAAATGTCACGCTTTGAGTACCGGAGTCCTGTTAGCCCGCTACAGCCCGGTTTACCGGAGTCCTGCTAGCCCAGTGCTACAGCCCGGACCCACTTGCTGATGACCGACACGTTCGAAGCTGGGTCATGGATGCCTGTCCCTGTAAGTCTGTGCCACTTTGGGTTTACGACTAGTCATGTCAGCCCGGGCTCCTTATCATATGGATGCTAGCGACACTATCATATACGTGAGCCAAAAGGCGCAAACGGTCCCGGGCAAAGGTAAGGCGACACCCGTGCGGATACCGTGCGTGAGGCCGCAAAGTGATATGAGGTGTTACCGGCTAGATCGATGTGACATCGAGTCGGGGTCCTGACATACTTTGAAGCACAATATATGAGACTCGCTACATGAAGAACAAGGTGCTACTTTGAAGCACAAGTGTGGAAAAAGAGATAGTAGTATTTCCCTTTTTTTATTTTTTTGGGACTTTCTTTTTTTCTTTTGGCCTTTTTTATTTATTTATTTGGGCAATGCTCTAATAATGATGATCATCACACTTCTATTGATTACAACATAAGGATTACAACTCAAATCTTAGAACAAGATATGACTCTATATGAATGCCTCCGGCAGTGTACCGGGATGGTGCAATGAATCAAGAGTGACATGTATGGAAAATAATGCATGGTGGCTTTGCCACAAATACGATGTCAACTACATGATCATGCAATGGCAATATGACAAAAGTAATGTATGTCATGATGATGATGGTGGAAGTTGCATGGCAATATATCTCAGAATGGCTATGGAAATGCCATGATAGGTAGGTGTGGTGGCTGTTTTGAGGAAGATATAAGGAGGTTTATGTGTGATAGAGCATATCGTATCACGGGGTTTGGATGCACAGGCGAAGTTTGTGCCAACTCTCAAGGTGAGAAAGGGCAATGCACGTTACCGAAGAGGCTAGCAAAGGCGGAAAGGTGAGAGTGCGTATAATCCATGGACTCAACATTAGTCAAAAGAACTCATATACTTATTGAAAAAATTTAGAAGTCATCAAAAATCAAGTACTACGTGCATGCTCCTAGGGGGATAGATTGGTAGGAAAAGACCATCGCTCGTCCCCGACCGCCACTCATAAGGATGCACAAGCCAGGTACACTTCATGTTTCAAATTTGTTACACAACTTTAACCATACGTGCATGCTACGGGATTTGCAAACTTCAACACAAGTATTTCTCAAATTCATAATCACCCAACTAGCACGACTTTTGATATTATCACCTCCATATCTCAAAACAATTATCAAGCTGAAAACTTATCTTAGAATTCAATTCACTCAAAAGAAAAGTTCACATATCTTGAATACCAAGTATATTAACATTAAGCAAATTACCATGCTATTAACGACTCTCAAAATAATCTAAGTGAAGCATGAGAGATCAATAGTTTCTTTAAAACAAATCCACCACCATGCTCTTAAAGATATAAGTGAAGCACTAGAGCAAAAATTATCACGCTGAAAAGATATAAGTGAAGCACTATGAGCAAAACTATCAAGCTCAAAAGATATAAGTGAAGCACATAGAGTATTCTAACAAATTCCAAATCATGTATAGCTCTCTCAAAATGTGTGCACAGCAAGGATGATTGTGGTAGACTAACAAGCAAAGACACAAATAATACAAGACGCTCCAAGCAAAACACATAACATGTGGTGAATAAAAATATAGCTCCAAGTAAATTACCGATGGAAGTGGACGAAAGAGGGAATGCCTTCCGGGGCATCCCCAAGCTTTGACTTTTTTGTTTCCTTGGATTATATTGGGGGTGCCATGAGCATCCCCAATCTTAGGCTCTTGCCACTCCTTGTTCCATAATCCATCAAAAGAATTCACCCAAAACTTGAAAACTTCACAACACAAAACTCAACAGAAATGTCGTGAGCTCCATTAGAGAAAGAAAAGAAAAAACTACTTCAAGGTACTGTAATAAACTCATTATTTATTTATATTGGTGTTAAACCTACTGTATTCCAACTTCTCTATGAATTATAAACTATTTTACTAGCCATAGGTTCATCAAAACAAGCAAACAACACACGTAAAACCGAATCTGTCAAAAACAGAACAGTCTGTAGCAATCTGTAACTAAAGCAAACTTCTGGAACTCTAAAAATTCTACCAAAATAGGAAGTCCTGGACAATTTGTTTATTGAACATCATAAAAAAGAATCAACGCAAAATCATGTTCCTGTGATTTATCATAACTATATTCGTGCGCGCAAAGTTTCTTTTTTTCGGCAGAATCAAATAAACTATCATCGTATGTTATCCTATAGGTTCTACTTGGCACAAACACTAATTAAATGATAAAACCACATACAAACAGAGGCTAGATGGATTATTTATTCCTAAACAGAACCAAAAACAAAAAACACAAACTAAAATTGGGTTGCCTCCCAACAAGCGCTATCGTTTAACGCCCCTAGCTAGGCATAAAAGCGAGGATAGATCTAGGTATTGCCATCTTTGGTAGGCAATCCATAAGTGGCTCTCATGATAGATTCATATGGTAATTTTATTTTCTTTCTAGGGAAGTGTTCCATACCCTTCTTTAAGGGAAATTGGAATCTAATATTCCCTTCCTTCATATCAATAATTGCACCAATCGTTCTAACGAAAGGTCTACCAAGAATAATAGGACATGAAGGATTGCAACCTATATCAAGAACGATAAAATCTACGGGTACATAATTCCTATTTGCAACAATAATAAAATCATTAATTCTTCCCATAGGTTTTTTAATAGTGGAATCCGCAAGATGCAAGTTTAGAGAGCAATCATCAAAATCACGGAAATCTAGCAAATCACACAAAGCTTTGGGAATAGTAGAGACAGTAGCACCCAAATCACACAAAACATAAAACTCATAATCTTTAATTTTAATTTTAATAGTAGGTTCCCACTCATCATAGAGTTTTCTTGGGATAGAAACTTTCAACTCAAGTTTTTCTTCATAATATTGCATCAAAGCATCAACAATGTGTTCGGTAAAGGCCTTATTTTGACTATAATCATGAGGAGAATCTAGCAAGGATTGCAACAAGGAAATACAACCAATCAAACAGCAATTTTCATAATTAAATTCCTTGAGATCCAAAATAGTGGGTTTAGCAACATCTAAGTTTTTATTTATTTCAATCCCACTTTATCATCATCGGGATCTAGAAACTCCGAAGTCTTAGAACGCCTTCTAGGTAAAGGAAGATAATATTCAGTTTCATCAAGATTCATATTGCAAAACAAAGATTTAATAGGGGACACATCTATAACTTTTAGATTTTCATCTTGATTTTCATAGGAATTGGA
This sequence comes from Triticum aestivum, assembly GCF_018294505.1. NCBI lineage: Eukaryota > Viridiplantae > Streptophyta > Magnoliopsida > Poales > Poaceae > Triticum > Triticum aestivum. Next base: position 269,280,483 of record NC_057810.1, read on the forward strand.
AGAACACGCTTTAATAAAGGCATCTTTGGAAGCACGCATCCTAGTGGTTCTTTCCTTGCACTAATCAATGGAAATTATCATGGCTTTGAGAGACTCATTGATATCATGCTTAGGAGGAATAGATCTAAGCTTTAAAGAATCAATTTCAAGAGAAATTCTATCAACGTTCCTAGCCAAATCATTAACTTTAAGCAATTTCTCTTCAAGCAAAGCATTAAAATTCTTTTGTGAATTCATAAAATCTTTAACACTAGTCTCAAATTCAGAGGGCATCTTATTAAAATTTCCATAAGAGTTCTTGTAAGAATTTACATAATTATTAGAAGGATTACTAGGATAAGGCCTAGGATTAAAATTCCCTCTATACGCGTTGTTTCCAAAACTATTCCTACCAACAAAATTCACATCCATAGATTCATTATTATTCTCAAGCAAAGTAGACAAAGGCATATCAATGGGATCAAGAGGAGTACTTTTAGGAGCAAACATCTTCATAAGTTCATTCATCTTTTCACTCAAAACATTGATTTCTTCTATAGCATGCACTTTTTTACTAGAAGATCTTTTGGTGTGCCATTGAGAATAATTAGCCATAATATTATCAAGCAATTTTGTAGCATCTCCTAACGTAATTTCCATAAACGTGCCTCCCACGGCCGAATCTAAAAGATTTCTAGAAGCAAAATTCAATCCGGCATAAAAATTTTGTATGATCATCCATAAATTCAAACCATGAGTAGGGCAATTGTGAAGCATTAATTTCATTCTTTCTCAATATTGGGCAACATGCTCATGATCAAGTTGTTTAAAATTCATGATATCGTTCCTAAGAGTGATAATCTTAGCAGGAGGAAAATACTTAGAGATAAAAGCATCTTTGCACTTGTTCCAAGAATCAATACTATTTTTAGGCAAAGACGAAAACCAAACTTTAGCACGATCTCTAAGTGAAAATGGAAATAACTTCAACTTGACAATATTGTTATCCATATCTTTCTTCTTTTGCATATCACACAAATCAACAAAATTGTTTAGATGAGTAGCGACATCTTCACTAGGAAGGCCGGCGAATTGATCTTTCATAACAAGATTCAACAAAGCGGTATTGATTTCACAAGACTCATCATTATTAAGAGGAGCAACCGGAGTACTAAGGAAATCATTATTATTGGTATTCGAGAAATTACACAATTTGGTATTATCTTGCACCATGGCAACAAGTAATCCAACACACAAGCAAACAGAAAGGCAATGGGAAAAGGCAAAAGGGAAAGAGAGGAGGAGATTGGGAAAGAGAGGGCGAACAAAACAGCAAGGGTGAAGTGGGGGAGAGCAAAACGAGAGGTAGATGGCAAATAATGTAATGCGAGAGATAGGGATTGCGATGGGTACTTGGTATGGTTGACTTGCTTGCGTGAGCCTCCCCGGCAACGGCGCCAGAAATTCTTCTTGCTACCTCTTGAGCACTGCATTGGATTTCCCCGAAGAGGAGAGGATGATGCAGCAAAGTAGCGTAAGTATTTCCCTCAGTTTGTGAGAACCAAGGTATCAATCCAGTATGAGACCACGCACAAGTCCCTCGTACATACACAAAACGATAGCAACTCGCAACCAACGCGATTAGGGGTTGTCAATCCCTTCACGGTCACTTACGATAGTGAGATCTGATAGAGATGATAAATAATATTTTTGGTATTTTTGATAGATAGATGCAAAGTAAAAAGTAAAAGGCAAAGTAAAAACAAAGCAAGTAAATAAAGTGATAGAGATTGATATGATGGGAATAGACTCGTGGGGGCCATAGGTTTCACTAGTGGCTTCTCTCAAGAGCATAGATTTTTCTACGGTGGGTGAACAAATTACTATTGAGCAATTGACAAAATTGAGCATAGTTATGAGTATATCTAGGCAATGATCATGTATATAGACATCACGTCCAATACAAGTAGATCGAAACGATTCTTCATCTACTACTATTACTCCACTCATCGACCGCTATCCAGCATGCATCTAGAGTATTAAGTAAAAACAGAGTAACGCCTTAAGCAAGATGACATGATGTAGATGGATAAATTCATGCAATATGATAAAAAAACCATCTTCTTATCCTCGATGGCAACAATACAATACGTGCCTTGCAACCCTTTCTGTCACTGGGTAAGGACACCACGAAATTGAACCCAAAGCTGAGCAGTTCTCCCTTTGCAAGAACTACCAATCTAGTTTGCCAAACCAAAAAGGATAATTCGAAGAGACTTGCAAAGATAACTAAATCGTACACAAAAGAATTTAGAGAAGAATCAAATATTTTCCGTAGATAATACTGGATCATAAACCCACAATTCCTCGGTCTCAACAAACACACCGCAAAAAGAAGATTACATCGAATAGATCTCCACAAGAGAGGGGGAGAACATTGTATTGAGATCCAAAAAGAGAGAACAAGCCATCTAGCTACTAGGTATGGACCCGAAGGTCTGAAGTAAACTACTCACACTTCATCGGAGGGGTTATGGTGTTGATGTAGAAGCCCTCCGTGGTGGATGCCCCCTCCGGCGGAGCTCCAGAACAGGCCCCAAGATGGGATCTCGTGGATACAAAAGGTTGCGGCGGTGGAATTAGGTTTTTGGCTCCTCTTCTGATCGTTTTGGGGTACGTAGGTATATATAGGAGGAAGGAGTACGTCGGTGGATATTCGAGGGGCCCACGAGGTAGGAGGGCGCGCCCAGGGGGGCGCCCTCCACCCTCGTGACCGCCTCGTGGCTTTCTTGACGGAGGGTCCAAGTCTCCTAGGTCTTATCTGATGAGAAAATCATGTTCCCGAATGTTTCATTCCGTTTGGACTGCGTTTGATATTTTGTTTCTTCGAAATACTGAAAAAGGCAAAAAACAGCAATTCTGGGCTGGGCCTCCGGTTAATAGGTTAGTCACAAAAATAATATAGAAGTGGAAAATAAAGCCCAATCACTGGTGGAAAAAAGGCCTTTGGTCGCGGTTCGCAACTGCCATTAGTCGCGGTTGCGCAACCGCGACCGACCGGGCGCGACTAAAGGCCCCCCCCCCTTTAGTCGCGGTTGCTTAAGAACCGCGACTAAAGGCCCGTCCACGTGGGCGCCAGGTGGCCGTCGGGGCGGAGGACCTTTAGTCGCGGTTCTTCTGGCCAACCGCGACTAAAGGCCGCCGCAGGTTTAGGGTTTTAGCCCCCCCCCTAAACCTCCCCCCTTAAACCTGTTTTCTGTTTAATTTGTATTGTTTTATTTCTTTTGTGCTTTATTTTAATTTTGAAGGAGTTTCATATATTCTACGGTACTACATACATGCATATGAATGTACAATTTCAAATAAATTTGAAATTAGAACCGAAAAGAATTCAAGAGGAATATACAATATATATTCAATATCATCGGATGACCATATACAATTTTGAACAAGTTTCCATACATGATTTAATGCATATAAAGTTCTACGTCCTCGTAATAGTGTTCTCCTTTAGGATGGAGGACTTCCCTGCTGAACCATCCAGCTAGTTCCTCTTGAAGTGGTCGGAAGCGAGCTTCTGGACTAAGCATCCACCGGAGGTTATTCCTCTTAGCATTGGTATCACTCGGAACCCGCTCAGAGGTGTATCTCCGGATCATCTCACAGACATAGTATCCACATAGATTGGTCTCCGGTGGCTGAATATCCCCAGCATTCTTAGCCTTTAACATTTTGAATTCTAGCTCTTTTTTGAATTCACCGACCTTTGTATCTACGAACCGTCTCCAAACCCTACGAGGCAAAGAAAATTAAATGAACAAGAGAGTTATTAATTAGTTACTTGATATTAGGAAATGAACGAAATAGGCCGATCGATATAGAGCGCAAATGAATGAAAATAATTACTTCTGCAGCATTCTTCTCATGCCGCCCCAAAGCTTTGGATCCATATTCACAGAGTCGTGGACGAGACATTCTGAGGTGTTAACTTTAATTACTAGCAGAATCCAGTGGAACCTGCGGACACGATACATGCACAGTACGTCATGCATAACTCATCGATTAGCCGGCCACATACCATGCATGGAGTAAACAAAAGAGAATGTGCTCAAGACAGAAACACTCACTCAAAATGGTAAGGAAATAGAATATCACTTTTGAGTTCCTGCTTTGTAAGAAACTGCCACAGGTCTGCCTCCACGTCGGCGGGGTAACGCTCCAACACATGTCCATTAACGATGTGTGGGTCAATGAACCCAACATCATGGATGTTCCTTACTCTGCATTCCTTAATCTTCATTCTGCATGTATAATAGCGGACACAACAATATAGTTAGGACATATATATAGTGCAGGCAATATGAACGAGATGGGGTAGAAATTAATAAATCACTTACAGAACGTAGCAACTGATGATAGATTTATCGAGCTCGCGCAGATTGAAAAGCTGGAACAATTCACTCAGTTCAATTTGTACATAGTAATGTTTGAAGTGATGCTCATGTCTAACTTCCGCATAAATATATTCTTTGGCGTTTTTATTTTTTATGTAACCCTTGTACCATTTCAGCAGACCTTTCATTTGTGGAGGTAGATCCTTTTCCTCCGCAGGCTCGACGAGAGGCCCATTCTTGACATATGTAATTACTACCTCCTTCACTGGCGCCTCATCAAGGCCTAACAGTTCACGAAGAGTAATACCTAAGTTGGCCGCTTGTTCTCTGGCACTCGTTACAGTCAATCCCTGTGCTGCCGCAGCTTGTATGATCTCGGGGTCATCCGGACAGAAGGCTTCCACTATAAGCGGGGCAATCGATTGTTTACTTTGTTCCCCGAGCTGGGCAACTTGTTTCCCGCTTTTTTTACTTTCGGCCTTCTCCCGCTCTTTGTTCTCCTTGAACATGAGTGCCTGCCTGCGAAGTTCACGTGCATAGTCGTTAGGCAGATTCTTCGCGGCTTGGGACGGTGTGCTCAAAAATGACTTAGCCCACTTCTTTTGCTCATCAGAAAATACTGGCTTGGGCTCGGGCTCTGTTTTCTTCTTGCAGTCCGCCTTCCATTTCTCCAAATCAGCAGCCGCGGCCGCGTCGACTTCCTCGGCACTACGTTCCCAAGGCCTTGTGGGGAGAGGCTTCAGTGATGGCTCCGGTACCTTTGTGGTCTTAGGTACATAAGGGTCCGGGTTAATAATCCAGGACTGCTTCTGCTTCTTTGCCGGAGGTGGATTGGGGGGCGGCGTCTGATCACCCGCCGGACGAGGACTGGGGGGCGGCGGCTGATCACCCGCCGGACGTTGTGGACTGGGGGGCGGCGTCGGCTGACGTGACGGAGGTGTAGGTGAACCGCCACCACCACCACCACCACCCACCACCACCACCGCCACCGCCACCACCACCACCGTAGGGGGGTGGACTTGTTGTCCTTGGCGCCTCGCCTGGAAACTTGATAAACTTCTTTTGCCATAGAATGAAATGGCGCTTGACATCTCCAAGTCTTTTCTCCCCTTCAGGTGTAGCAATGTCAATCTCCAGGTCCTCAAACCCTTGGACTATGTCCTCCACCGTGACACGAGCATAGCCATCTTGAATGGGGTTGTTGTGGTGGAGTGCTCCAGGTAAACATGGTAAAGCACTGCCGATGGCTACCTTCATGGACATGTTCCCGATAGGATAATACAGATGACATTCTTTCATCTCCTTTATATCGTCCACGGGGTAGCGAGGAGGCTCCGATGAAGTAATTTCGACCACCAGAGGCTCCGGTGCAGTAATTTGGACCACCAGAGGCTCCGGTGGGGCCTCCGTGGAAGCCACGCTGCTTCTCCGCTGCTGGCTTCCGAGATCCGCTGGATGATCTTCATGCTGCACCCGAGCTGCATCTCTTTCGGCTACTAGTACACTCATGGTTTTCTTCATCACCTCCATTTCCGATGCCAACCGCGCCACAACATCTGCTTCCTGATCCATCTTTCTCTTACGGCTTCTGTAACCGTACGGGTCATCGTTCTGGGGGAACCCTATTTTCCACGGAATGTGCCCCATGCCTCGTACACGTCCTCCGTGTTCAGGATTCCCGAGGGCTTTTGTCAGCGCGTCGTTCTCTCTGTTGAACTTGATCTTCCCCTGTTGAGCATCCCTCATTGCGTTAATAAGGGCTTGGGTGGGTTTAATTAATTTGCCCCGGTAAACACACTCCCCTGTCTCCGGGTTCAGCGTTCCCCCATGCCCGTACCACCAGCTTTTGGCCCTTGGGTCCCATCCCTCCGTACCTGGACGGATTCCTCGCGCCCTCAGCTCGTTCTCCATCTTCTCCCACCTAGGCTCCCAAAGGCGATACCCTCCTGGCCCCATAACATGATTGTACTCCTTCTTAGCCGCATTTTCCTTATTTTTTTTCGATATTTGAATGAACTGCTCCGATTTCTTTTGCTTCACAAATTCTGGCCAATCATCTTTCAGTTTCTCATATTGTCCTTTGAAATCCGGAGTCTTGTTCTGCTTGACAAAGTCATGGGCTAGATTTTGCTTGAATTTCCGGAATGCGTCGGCCATCTTATGAAGAGCGAACTGTTTGACTAGCCTCCTCCTCTCCTTGTTTTCCTCAATCTTGTTACCCTCCTCATCGAATTTGTTGTATTCCGGAGGTAGAACGAAATGTTCCATAAGCTTCTTGAAGCAATCTTTTTTTGTTCTCTTATCGACAAAAGTGAAACCATCAATTCGTGCCTTCTTTGGCTCATTCCACTCCTGGACGGTGATCGAGACGTTGTCTCTAACAATGGCTCCGCATTGGCTGACAAACTTGGTGGCGTTCTTGCGGGGCTCCAGCGGCCTGCCGGTTGCACTGTCGACAACCTCGATGGTGCATGTTTCTCCTTGTTTCATCGTCTTGGTTGCGCCACGCTTTGACGACGTACTCGATTGTTTCGACGATCCGGCCGAGGGCTAAAATAAGAAAGAGTCGCGCGCGTTAGTACACACATATTTATTCAAATCAGTTAGTTTGTATCACCAGAGGCTCAATGTATATATATACCTCGGCGCCGGAGGTGGTTGCTACTTCCATTTGAAGATCGTCGTTTATCGACGTTTGTTCGGCATCATCTTGCTGACGGCGCCCTTCATCTTCACCGTCAAGGTTCAGATAAGAAGAGATATCATCTTCTTCTTCTCCGGTCGGCACATATTGAATATCGCCGTTTATGATGCCGAACATATGTGCTTCACCGTCCGGATCATAGTTGTCCATAATCGGGTCAGCTCTATCATCCGCCATTATGTCAGTCCTGAAAACATGTAGTAAAAACAAAATAATTAAGTGAAGAAGGGGGGCGGTGGCGGTGGCGGTGGCGAAAGGGCGGTGGCAAAAGGAGGGGGCGAGGAAGGGGTGGGAGAGGGTGTCGCGGTAGAGCGCGAGACGGGTGCTCCGTAGTCGAACTTGGGGTCGCCGGCAGTCTCGGGGTCTACCGGAAAGAAGTAACGGAGGGGGAACACAATAAATAACAGAGCAATCAAAGCATCACAAAGCGTAACCTGGCAATACGCGGTGCTAGGTGTGCCCTAACGCGGCAGTAGGTCGTACCGGCGAAAGGGGGAAACATCCGGGAAAGTATCCCCGGTGATTCGCGTTTTCGGACAGATGAACCGGAGGGGAAAGTTACGTGTTTGCTATGCTAGGGATGTGTGGCGGACGAACGGGCTGCGTATCCGGATCCGCCTCATCGTTCTGAGCAACTTTCATGTACAAAGTATTTTCATCCGAGTTACGGATTATTTTATATTAATTTTTAAAGTTTTATATCATTTTTAGAATTAACAGAATTAATTAAATTGTCTGTTAACTAATTAACCAAGTTAATTAGATTAATTAACAGATTAGTTATATTAGTTATTTAATTAGGTTTACTAAACACAATTAATTAAGTTAATTAATTTAATTAACTGATTAATTAATTAATATATTTATAGGGCGGCCGGAACAGGGCGGCAGGGCGGCAGGGCGATGGCGCCGGCCGGAACAGGGCGACGCGGCGGGGAGACGGCCGGACGGGGCCCGATGGGGAGCTCACCAAGGAGAGGGCGGCGACGGCGGGCGGCAGGGCGGCGGGCGGGCGGCAGGCAGGGCACGGGCGGAGGCGGGCAGGGCTTCGGCGTCGGCGTCGGCGTCGGCGTCGGGGCAGCGCTTCGGCGTCGAGAGAGAGCAGAATGGGAAGTGGCGAAACTGCTAAGTGCAGTATTTATGGACGCACCTTTAGTCGCGGTTGGAGAGGCGGACCGCGACTAAAGGTACCCTTTAGTCGCGGCCCGCACCCCAGCCGCGACTAAAGGGTGCCCTTTAGTCGCGGTCCGCCTCTCCAACCGCGACTAAAGGGTTTTGGCGCCGCCTCCGTTCCCGCGCAGAAAGACCCTTTAGTCGCGGTTGGAGAGGCGGACCGCGACTAAAGGGCACCCTTTAGTCGCGGCCCGCCACCCCAACCGCGACTAAAGGTATCCTTTAGTCGCGGTCCGCCTCCCCAACCGCGACTAAAGGGCTGTGCTAGAACTGGCGCGGTGCGGTGGGATGTTTAGTCCCACCTCGCTAGCCGAGAGGCCTCGACAGTGGTTTATAAGCGCGGCTGCGCTTACCACTTCGAGCTCCTCTCAAATGCAGGCTTACGGGCCTATTCTGTCACTGTGTGCCTGTGGGCCTACTGGGCCTTCTGCGGGCCTGAATCCTGGCCCTTTAATGGGTTTCTAGTCGTATTCAGGCCGTGGTGGCCCAGTAGGTGGCATATTTTATTTTTTTCTTCCTTTTTTCCTTTTTCCTTTTTTCTTCTGTTTTTTTCTTCTGTTTTTCCTTTTTTCTTCTGTTTTTTTCTTCTGTTTTTTTCTTCTGTTTTTTTCTTCCTTTTTTCCTTTTTCCTTTTTTCTTCTGTTTTTTTCTTATGTTTTTCTTCTGTTTGTTTTTTTCTTCTGTTTTTCCTTTTTTCTTCTGTTTTTTTCTTCCTTTTTCTTCTGTTTTTTTCTTCTGTTTTTTTCTTCCTTTTTCCTTTTTCCTTTTTTCTTCTGTTTTTTTCTTCTGTTTTTTTCTTCTGTTTTTCCTTTTTTCTTATGTTTTTCTTCTGTATTGTTGAAATCCACCATTGTCATTCTGTTTTTCCTTTTTTCTTATGTTTTTCTTCTGTTTGCTTTTTTCTTCTGTTTTTTTCTTCTGTTTTTTTCTTCTGTTTTTTTCATCCTTTTTCTTCTGTTTTTTTCTTCTGTTTTTTTCTTCCTTTTTCCTTTTTCCTTTTTTCTTCTGTTTTTTTCTTCTGTTTTTTTCTTCATTTTCAAATCTTAAAAATACAATTATATATCAAAAAAATCAGAAAAATAAAACTAATTCATTTTAAAACCCCTTGAAGGTTTGACAAAAGGTTTGATACAATAAATTATTACACATCATTTCTTCCCTTGTGTCCCTGCTTGCTTACGATTGTGCCGTATCCATGGAGCATCCTCATCATTTAACTTAATGCTTGGGTCGGTGTTCACTTTGAAGGGCGGAATTTCAGCAAACATATTATAATCTTCTGACATGTCTGTCTTGTCCTCCACTCCCACGATGTTTCTTTTCCCTGAAAGAACAATGTGGCGCTTTGGATCATCGCATGATGCACTGATCGTTTTCTTATCTTTCCGTTTCCTCGGTTTGCTACTCATGTCCTTCACATAGAAAACCTGAGCGACATCTTTCGCTAGGACGAATGGTTCGTCAAGGTAACCAAGATTGTTGAAATCCACCATTGTCATTCCGTATTGCTGGTCCACCTTTACCCCACCTCCTGTTAGCTTGAACCATTTGCACCGGAACAAAGGGACCTTAAAGGAGGGTCCATAGTCAAGTTCCCATATCTCCTCTATGTAACCATAATATGTGACCTTTTGCCCATTCTCGGTTGCTGCATCAAAGCGGACACCACTGTTTTGGTTGGTGCTCTTTTTATCTTGGGCGATCGTGTAAAATGTATTCCCATTTATCTCGTACCCTTGGAAAGTCGTTATAGTCGAAGATGGTGTCTTGGCCAACATGTACAGCTGATCTACAACATCATTGTTATTCATTAAATGTTTTCTCAACCAACTGCCGAAAGTCTCCATGTGGGCCTTCCTAATCCAGGATTCAGGCTTCCCCGGGTTGTCCGAGCGTAAAATATTCTTGTGTTTCTCAAAGTACGGACCCACCAAGCTGGAATTGGTCAGTATAGTGTGGTGTGCTTCAGTCAGAGAATGGCCGTCCATACATATCGTTGATTTCCTTCCGATCGTGCCTTTTCCACTTAGTCTCCCCTCGTGCCGCGATCGAGGAAGACCAATCGGCTTAAGGTCAGGAACAAAGTCAACACAAAACGCAATTACCTCCTCATTTCCATAGCCCTTGGCGATGCTTCCTTCTGGCCTAGCACGGTTACGAACATATTTCTTTAATACTCCCATGAACCTCTCGAAGGGGAACATATTGTGTAGAAATACAGGACCGAGAACGAAAATCTCTTCGACTAGGTGAACCAGGAGGTGCGTCATAATATTGAAGAAGGATGGCGGGAACACCAACTCGAAACTGACAAGACATTGGATCACATCGTTCTGTAACCATGGTAGAACTTCTGGATTGATTACCTTCTGAGAGATTGCATTGAGGAATGCACATAGCTTCACAATGGCTACTCGAACATTTTCCGGCAGGAGCCCCCTCAAAGCAATCGGAAGCAATTGCGTCATAATCACGTGGCAGTCGTGAGACTTCAGGTTTTGGAACTTTTTCTCCGCCATGTTTATTATTCCCTTTATATTGGACGAGAATCCAGACGGGACCTTCATACTGCTCAGGCATTCAAAAAAGATGACCTTCTCTTCTTTGGTCAGAGCGTAGCTGGCACGACCTTGAAACCATTCCGGATGCCGGTCATCAGGGTCTTTCAAACGTTGCTGGTCCTGCCGTGCTTCCTTTGTATCATTTGTCTTCCCATACACGCCCAAGAAGCTTAGGAGGTTCACGCAAATATTCTTCGTAACGTGCATCACGTCGATTGCAGAGCGGACATCTAGGACTTTCCAATATTCTAGCTCCCAGAATATAGATTTCTTCTTCCACATGGCTGCGTGCCCGTCAGCTCCCTTCGGAACTGATTGTCCGCCAGGACCCTTTCCAAAGATGACTTTCAAATCCTTGACCATATCAAATACCTCAGCACCAGTGCGTTCCGCAGGCTTCGGCCGGTGATCTGCCTTGCCGTTGTAATGCTTGCCTTTCTTTCTTACTGGATGAATTTTCGGAAGAAATCGACGATGCCCAAGGTACACGTTCTTCTTACAATTTGGCAAATGTACACTTTCAGTCTCATGTAAGCAGTGCGTGCATGCATTGTATCCCTTATTTGACAGTCCCGAAAGGTTACTAAGAGCAGGCCAATCGTTGATGGTTACGAAAAGCAACGCTCGTAGGTCAAATTCCTCTTGTTTGTGCTCATCCCACACACGGACACCACCCCACAGCTGTAAAAGTTCATCAACTAATGGCCTTAGGTACACATCGATGTCGTTGCCGGGTTGCTTCGGACCTTCGATGAGCACTGGCATCATAATGAACTTCCGCTTCATGCACAACCAAGGAGGAAGGTTGTAGATGCATAGAGTCACGGGCCAGGTGCTATGGCTGGAGCTCTGCTCGCCAAAAGGATTCATGCCATCCGTACTTAGAGCAAATCTTATGTTCCTTGCGTCAGCTGCAAAATCTTTGAACCATCTGTCGATCTTTCTCCATTGCGTTCCATCTGCGGTGTGTCTCAACTCCCCGTCCGACTTACGGTCCTCTTTGTGCCATCGCAACAACTTGGCATGCTCTTTGTTCCTGAACAGACGTTTCAACCGTGGTATTATAGGAGCATACCACATCACCTTGGCGGGAACCCTCTTCCTGGGTTTCTGGCCCTCAACATCGTCACCAGGGTCATCGCCTCTGATCTTATAACGCAATGCAGTGCATACCGGGCATTCATTCAAATTCTCGTATTCACCGCGGTAGAGGATGCAGTCGTTGATGCATGCATGTATCTTCAGAACCTCTAAACCTAGAGGGCAGACAACCTTCTTTGCTTCGTACGTACTGGCGGGCAACTCGTTATCCTTTGGAAACATATTCTTCAACATTTTCAGCAAGTTTTCAAATGCCGAGTCAGCTACACCTGCCTCTGCCTTCCATTTCAGCAAATCCAGTGTGCAGCCCAGCTTTTTCAGACCATCATCGCATCCGGGGTACAGCGCCTTTCTGTGATCCTCTAACATGCGATCCAAATTCTCCCTCTCCTTTTCAGTTTCGCAGCGTCTCCGTGCATCAGCAATGGTCCGACCAAGATCATCAACGGGATCATCACGTGCCTCTTCTTCACCTTCCCCTTCACCTTCAGCATCCTCCATGAAAGTATCACCGAAATGAGCAAGATAGCTTTCATCGATGAAATCATCCCCTTCTTCATCTTCTTCCATTATAACCCCTCTTTCTCCATGCTTGGTCCAACAATTATAGCTTGGCATGAAACCGTGCCGAAGCAGATGCATGTGAACATCTCTTGAGGAAGAGTAACCCTTCTGATTCTTACAGATAACACATGGACAGATAACAAAACCCCCCTGCTTGTTCGCATTAGCCACTACGAGGAAATATTTCAAACCCGTAGTGAACTCGCCGGAGAGTCGGTTACCGTACATCCATTGCCGATTCATCTGCATTATTATAATATAAAATATATAATTAACCATCATGCATTTGTTAAACTAACTAGCTACAAATAATATAAATTAAACAATAAACTGCACACATGCATATTTTATCAATGACACACATGCATGAAAGGTTCAAGTTGCTAACCGCGATCGAGGAGGAAAAAATAAATGAGGAACCTCAAGTGTGGCTCCAACACTTCATATCATGTTTGTTTCACCCTCTTAGGGCATTTCATCAAACACCTTGTGTGCATAAGAGGAACCAAAAGCAAACCTACACCCCCTTGTGAAGCTTGTGAAGAGAAGTGGCACCAAATGGCTAAGTGAGCGTGCTGAACTGGTATATATAGGGGAGGAGCTCTAGTCGCGGTTGGCCTGGCCAACCGCGACTAAAGGCCTTTGCGCACCTTTAGTCGCGGTTTGCCTGGCAAACCGCGACTAAAGCCCGCGAGATTTAGTCGCGGTTGGCCAGGCCAACCGCGACTAAAGGCCTTTGGGCACCTTTAGTCGCGGTTGGCCTGGCCAACCGTGACTAAAGCCCGCGAGCGCCCTGGGCCCAGGCATTTGGTCGCGGTTCATCTGCCGAACCGCGACTGAAGACTTCATTAGTCGCGGTTCCTACAGTTTCGCGACTAATGAGGCTGGACGGAAGCCTCTTTTTCTACTAGTGAATATAGTCCAAAATAGTAGATAAAGTAGCATGGAGCAATCAAAAATTATAGATACGTTGGAGACGTATCAAGGACCGCGGGTACCAATTGTCCCGACCCGCGAGTTCGGTAAGTCTTCATATGTTAACAAGTTATATGCTTTATCTGCACAATCCAAGGGAAATGCTTAACGTATTTCCTGACAAGTCTCCTAGGGGTTGGACGAAGAAGGCAGGGTAGATCTTCTGCCCGGCCCCGCTACCAGAAGAACAAGCCGGCCCACTTCTGACGAAGATGCTGGTCCCGGCGCCTTACAAGGTGCCGAAGAAGAAAGCCAAGAAAGAGGCCAAAGAGACCAAGGGCGGCCTTCATCGCCAGGGTACTTTAGATATGGTATTCGAAGACTTCGAGGCCCGCTGTTCCTTCAAAGAGGGCGAGGAAGACGAGGAAAGCCGATCCCACCAGTGAGGGGGAGAAAGAAAAGGACGGACTCCACTCACTTGGAGGCTGAATCGCCCAAGAAGGGAAAAGCCCCCTTTCCTGATGAATCCGCCATCGCCACCGACAGCATCCCAGAGTGGGATAATAGGGTCCAGCCCCTAGTTAAATCGTGAGTATATGAAACCCGGACACGTTTGTATATCTAGACTCACTATCACATAGCATTTAACGCATTGAGTCACGCCTTTTTTGCAGTCCAGCCAGGTCCCACGCCGAGCAATCCTCATCGGAGGATTCACTGGGTTCGGACGCTATGGACAACAGAACTCCCCCGACGACCTTCTACCCAAAACACGTGGACGACACCGAGGTATCATCCCAAAGGGACCCAGGCCAAGGAGGGGCTGGGAAGACCGCCAAGGCGGCGCTAGAGGGTCAAACCTCGGCGGCTGGACACATGGAGGAAAAGGCCCCCATGGACATCGACGGCGGGGGCTATCTAGAATTCGGCCCCTAGTCGGACAAAGTTTCGGAGACCAACACTGCTCCGGAATCAGACGGGCAACCTCCCTCAACAGAAGGGGGTGCGCCTGTTCCACCGGCAACCTCTACCCAACCAGAGGTGCTGGATACCTTATCAGCAGCCCTGAAGAACGCTTCCATCGTTGAAGAACACCGTGCCCTTATGGGTGCGGTGATTGAGAAGATTCAGTCTGCCGAAAGCGGGCTGACTGAAGCCTGCATCAGCCTTATAACGGGCTTTGAGGTATATTTTGAGGTTTTAAAGAGTGTCATAGTATAGATAGTAGCCCCTGATACGCTGTTCGGTGTTCGGAAGGAAAAGCTGGACAGAGGATCAAATATATGTTCGCAGGAGACTTACCTTGTAGTACCTCTCCCTCTTTTGTTTTTCTAAGCAGGCGTCTGTAGTGACAGCCACCTATCATACTGTGGAAGTCTCCGGACTGAAGCAGAGTCTAGAGCGGGCCGAAGAAGAGCTCGGCAAGTGGAGAAGCTATTGAAGGATAACCAAGGTATGCAAAAAACCTTGTTTGTATTCGGTATGAATGAATAATTGAGTATGAAGAAAAAGTTTCATGATGTGCTCTAGGAGCGACGACTGAAGTCGAGGCCCTTAGGAAAGCAGTGGCCGAGGCTGAGAAGAAGGCGGACAAAGAGCAGGCCCTTCGTGAAAAGCACGAGGCCAGGGTTATTAAAGTTCAACAAGAGCTCCAAGAGGCCGTGAAGAAGTGCGAGACCTTGGAGCAGAGTTTAACGGAGAAGAAATCCGAACTCACCAAGGCCCGTCAAGCCGCACACGATGCCCGGGGGGAAGCCCAAGGCGCCCTTCAGGAAATGCAGGAGGCCAGAAAGATCGCGGCGGGTAAGGCTTTTTCTATACAAAGCAAATATTTGAAGGAATAAAATCATGTTACTAATCCGAATTCGGATTTCTCCAGGGATGTTTGCGGAACTGCCGTGCAGTGTATCTGATGCCGCATAATTCTTCTGAGCCGAAGAAGGGAGCTCTATGGAGAAGCTGTTCTCATCGCAATATCTGGCACCAGAGCATCCAGTGCCCTTTGCCGATCAACTGAAACAGCTAATCAAGCTGCATAGGGTGGCCGAACTAGCCATGAAGGATTTAATTATCCGGCTATGGCCGCCGAGGCGATTCCCAGCAGCTACTTCGGCCTCATGAAGTGGCTTGTAAGTGCCTGCCCTCGATTTGAAGTCATCAAGCGGTCGGTCTGTATGGAAGGTTCGCGAATGGCCTTCGCCCGTGCCAAGGTGCACTAGGCGAAGATGGATGCCATAAAGCTGATGACCGAAGGATGGCCTGCAGGGAAGGAGCACCGCAAGCCCGAGTTGTATAATGACAGTGTCTTGAAAGGATCCAGCCTTGTAGCGGAGCAATGTGCCAAGGATATTATATTCCCATGAATACATTCATGTTTATCCTTTGGAATGTTTGAACAAGGTCGTTTATATAATGTAATTCCTGTTGGTTGGAAAATTTTACCTCCTGTGCGACCATTTTATATATTAATCTTGTGATTTGGCCAGTCGTCGGCTTCTGCCCCTATGTAGGAAGTATGGGGGTGTTCGGGAGAAACCTGAACACTCTTTACCCCAATTTTGGGTCCTTGAAGGAGGTGTTCAGCGCAACGAACCAGGCAATCGGACTATAAGGCTTTATCATCCTCACTTAGCCATAGGAGTTTGACAAAGAAAGGTAGGCGCAGCTCCTGGTGTTCGGAAGACCGCACTAGGGGCTCTATAAGTACCTGATTGAAAAAAAAGCTGATCCGTCGCATGCTGCATTAATTATCGCATAATGCGAAAGAAATCCTTGAAGATTTTGTGATCTCTCAAACAGCTGACCAGCTCTCGCCGCATCATGACAGTCAGTTTTCAGCTTTCTCTATTGAGGTGCTTGTCCGCAAGAACCGGGACACAATTGAAGTAGTTCTCCCTTTACTACCCTAGCCGATATAGCGGAACGTAGGGTAGCAAGCACAGGAGCCGGGCAACCCAACTATTGACGCAAGACATGATTCGGAGCCGATGCATACAATGCTATATGTTCGGGGTGCCGAACGACTGTTAGGGTGTCCGGACTTGGTTGCCGTATTATGGGTACAATGAGGCCCCTAGCATATTAAGGCGTACCGTAGTGTACAGCTGCCACTTGACAAAAATATCAATAAGAAAGAACAACAAGTAAGCATCATATAAAGCCGCATGTTGTAATTGAATAATACGTCGAGGCGTACGAATACTAGTAGTGCGATAAAAAGAAATATGACTTCGGAACCTGCTGATACCAGGGGGACTGTGTGCGGATCCTGGGAATAATTGGATGATCATCAAGGGGAATGTTTAAGGATTCCCTTACGCGTTCGAGCTGTTTCCCTCCTTGGTATGTTTGTCCCTTCATAGGACCAGTCGCCAGGTTGCCGGTGATGGCCTAGACAAAAGTGGACCTGTAAAGAAAATGCAAAAAATGTTTGTGTGCCATGGAGCGGTTAAGCCGCATTGTGGGGCATAACCTAGCTTTGCCTCTTCGGTACGGAGGGAGCGTTCAGCTTTGCCATTAACTGTTATGACACCGTGTGGACCAGGCATCTTGAGCTTAAGATAAGCGTAGTGTGGCACCGCGTTGAATTGAGCAAACGCGGTTCGTCCGAGCAGTGCGTGATAGCTGCTGCGAAAAGGGACGATATCGAAGATTAACTCTTCATTGCGGTAATTATCCGGGGTTCCGAAGACTACTTCCAGAGTGATGGAGCCTATACAGCGGGCCTCAACGCCTGGTATGACACCTTTAAAGGTGCTTTTAGTGGGTGAGGGAGTCCTGGACTAGGGGGTGTCCGGATAGCCGAACTACCATCATCGGCCGGACTCCAAGACTATGAAGATACAAGATTGAAGACTTCGTCCCGTGTCCGGATGGGACTTTCCTTGGCGTGGAAGGCAAGCTTGGCAATACGGATATGTAGATCTCCTACCATTGTAACCGACTCTGTGTAACCCTAGCCCTCTCCGGTGTCTATATAAACCGGAGGGTTTTAGTCCGTAAGACAACAACCATTACAACAATCATACCATAGGCTAGCTTCTAGGGTTTAGCCTCCTTGATCTCGTGGTAGATCCACTCTTGTACTACCCATATCATCGATATCAATCAAGAAGGAGTAGGGTTTTACCTCCATCGAGAGGGCCCGAACCTAGGTAAAAACATCGTGTCCCTTGTCTCCTGTTACCATCCGCCTAGACGCACAGTTCGGGACCCCCTACCCGAGATCCACCGGTTTTGACACCAACATTGGTGCTTCATTGAGAGTTCCTCTGTGTCGTTACTGATAAGCTTGATGGCTCCTTCGATCATGAATAACTACGCAGTCCAGGGTGAGACTTTTCTCCTCGGATAGATCTTCATATTCGGCGGCTTTGCACTGCGGGCCAATTCGCTTGGCCATCTGGAGCAGATTGAAAGTTACGCCCCTGGCCGTCAGGTCAGGTTTGGAAGTCTAAACTTCACGGCTGACATCCGCGGAGACTTGATCTTCGACGGATTCGAGCCACAGCCGAGCGCGCCGCACTGTCACGATGGGCATGATTTAGCCCTGCTGCCGGACAATGCCTTCGAGGCCGCACATGAGTCCGCTCCGACCCTTAATTCGGAGCCGACCGCGCAGATCGAGGACGGGTGGCTAGACACCGCCTCAGGGGCTACAACCCCTACGGTGATGGAGCCGAATACTGACCTTGTCCCTTGTGAAGCTCGTGACTCCGAGGTGCCGGACTCCGAACCTCCTGCGCCCCTACCAATCGAATCCGATCAGGCGCCGATCATGGAGTTCACCGCTGCGGACATCTTCTAACACTCACCTTTCGGCGACGTCCTAAATTCGCTAAGGTATCTCTCGTTATCAGGAGAGCCCTGGCCGAACTGCGGTCGGGACGTTTGGGATGCGTACGACGAAGAAATTCAAAGCCTAGCCACCACCCACTTTATAGCAACTGTCGACGATTTAACCGACATGCTAGACTTCGACTCCGAAGACATCGACGGTATGAACGATGATGCCGGAGACGACCAAGAACCAGCGCCTACTGGGCACTGGAAAGCCACCTCAACTCATGACATATCCATGGTGGACACACCAAAAGGAAGCGATAACGAGGAACAACGGGACGCGGCGAAGGATAATTCCCCCGAAAAACAACCAAAACGGCCATAATGACCCGCAAGCGCCGCCCGAAGTCCCGCCTCCATAACAACAACACCCATAATGACCCAGCCATAGAGCAGGGCGAACCAGTGGACGAAGAACATGCAACCAAGAAACCATCTCAACAGGATGAGTTGGACAAGGAATCCATCCCCGGCGGAAACAACAATCCAGACGATCTCACGCCAGACACATCACCGGAGCATAAGAACCTTCACAAAAGGCTCGTCGCCACGGCAAGAAGTTTGAAGAAGCAGAAGCGGAAGCTCAAAATAGTGGAAGACGTACTCAGAATGAGATGGAGCAAAGTCCTCAAGACCGCAGATAAATACGGCGATAGTCACCAAACAAAGAGCTACCCAAAGCGCAAGCTGTTGCCCGAATTTGACGAAGAGGCCGTCGAGCCCCCACAGTCAAAAAACAAAGAGGCCGCCTGGCCGGATAGACGACCAGACGACAGGATAAGAGCGGCAGGCGGCGCCGCACACAAGCCGGCACACGATCCACATAAGGATCCTCGCAGAAAGGATGGCCCGGTCAGGTCCATCTATGGGCCAAAAAAGAGGGCTCCAGGAAGCAACACAACACGCCGAGTGTCCAAAGATAACGGCACACCTAAATACAGGGGCGCTGCACACCCACTATGTTTCACCGATGAGGTGCTAGATCATGAATTTCCAGCGGGCTTTAAACCCGTAAACATAGAGGCATACGATGGAACAACAGACCCCAGAGTATGGATTGAGGATTACATCCTACACATACATATGGCTAGAGGAGACGATCTCCACACCATAAAATATCTACCCCTCAAGCTCAAAGGGCCAGCTCGGCATTGGCTCAAAAGCCTCCTAGAAAGTACCATTGGAAGTTGGGAAGAGCTCGAGGATGCGTTTAGAGCAAATTTTCAGGGGACTTATGTCCGCCCTCCGGATGCAGACGATTTAAGTCACATAACTCAATAGCCCGGAGAGTCAGCGCGCAAATTCTGGAACAGGTTCCTCACCAAAAAGAACCAAATAGTCGACTGTCCGGACGCCGAAGCCTTAGCAGCTTTTAAACATAACATCCGAGATGAATGGCTCGCCAGACACCTCGGCCAGGAAAAGCCAAGAACAATAGCCGCGCTAATGAGCCTCATGACCCGCTTTTGCGCGGGAGAAGATAGCTGGCTGGCAAGATGCAGCACCAGCGACCCGAGTACATTCGAGGTTAGAGATGGAAATGGGAAATCACGACGCAGAAAAGATCAGCACCGGAATAAGGAAAATGGCCCAAAGAACACGACGGTCAACGCCAGATTCAAAAGCTCTCGGCCGAACAGCAAAACACTGCCTCTTAAGGACAACATTGACAAGCTATCCAACTTAAACAAAATCTTGGATAGAATATGCCAAATTCACAGTACCCCCGGGAAGCCTGCAAACCACACCCACAGAGATTGTTGGGTCTTCAAGCAGTCCGGCCGACTTAACGCCGAACACAAGGGGCTCGACACACCGAGCGAGGACGATGACGAACCCCACAAGCAGATCAAAATAGTGAAACTTCAAGTGATAACAAGGAAAAATAGGGCTGCACCTGCCAAAGCGCATGTCGCACGGTCCACCCCAGCGGAATCCCGAGATTGGATGTCAAAACCAATTACTTTCGACCACCTGGATTACTCCAGAAGTATTCGAAATGCAGGATGGACTACTCTGATATTGGATCCTATAATCGACGGACTACAATTTACACAAGTCCTAATGGATGGCGGCAGCGATTTAAACCTGCTATATCCGGACACAATCCGCAAGTTGGGGATAGACCCTACTAAAATTTGCAATAGCCGCACTTCCTTCAAAGGAGTGACGCCGGGCCCTTACGCCGAGAGCACGGGCTCCTTACTACTAGAAGTTGTGTTCGGTTCACCTGACAACTTCCGTCACGAAAAGCTAATCTTCCATGTCGCCCCATTTAAAAGTAGCCATCAAGCACTATTGGGACGTGAAGCTTTCGCCCGCTTTAACGCAATACCGCACTACGCGTCTCTTACATTTAAAATGCCCGGTCCACGCGGCATCATCTCATTAAAAGGTCGTTCAAGACCCCGGACACGGCTAGGCGAGTCTGGCATAAATAAACTATGGGCTTCCTAGACGCACACCCCTCTACAAAAGGCTGCATGCATAAACAATGAGAGCCAATAAAGCTCAACTTTATTCATTTTTAATCATACTCTATTTTAAACACATTTATTGCACGATATCTTTCCTAACTAAGTTCGTCTCTTTTACAGATGAACAGCGTGCTACACCCGTCCAGGATACAGCACAACGGAGACACAGGCACAGACGTGCAGCAGGGACCCGTTGCAAGGATTCTTTTCAGATTAAGACCTTGCGTAAACCTTTCTTACTGTCTCTTGTTGATACACATCCCCCGGTTTTTTACCATAACCGATGAGGAGGCTGGCGTTTTGGCATCGGCCGCGTCAGAAATTTTTGCCCGTACCTGGACACTAGGGGCTTAGGGCATTGTTCGGCCTGTTATCATAAAGACCGAATACCTTAGGGAGTGTTCGACGTCTCGAGTTAGGCCTTATATGCATTAGCTCCGAATCATGTCTTTGGTCAAATGTTGTGTTTGCCCGGCTCCTGTGTTTTGCTGCCTTACGTTCCGTATCATCGGCTAACGCGACACCAGGAGAACTACTGCGATTGTGCCCCGGTTCGGCAGGGCGAGCACCTCAGTAGAGAAAGCCGAAAACTGACTGTCATTATATAGCGAGAGACTGGTCAACCACTCGATCGACTACCGAAATGTCTAGAATTCCTCTGCTTTGACGAAGGACCATTTCCCGGTCAGGCACATACACGCCCCGAATTCGGAGAGCGCGCTGCCCCTAGGGGCTATATCGTAGCCCCACCTTCGAACTCCTATGGCTAAGTGAAAGTGATAAAGCATTATAGTCTGGTTGCCTAGTTTGCTACGCTACCACCTCCTTCACAGGACCAAGACGTTGGATTAAGTGTGAAAATGCGCCATTTTGCAAACACCCCCGCACCATGTGCGTGGGGGCCGAAGCCGAAGACTGCCATCTTTCAGGTTATACACAAGTATACATTAACGGCCGCACAGGAGATGTTTCAATACTTGAACGCACAAGTATAAAAAGCACTTATATTATGAATATCGTTTTTCAAATCATGCATGTCATTTGAACATAACATTTTTCGAGCACTGCGACTCTATTACATAAGCGCCCTGCAGGACTTCCCCAAAATTGTGCTCGGCGGGTAACCGGCTCTCGTCCGAACCCCGGGTTGCAACATCGGTGGCATCCATCTCCGTCCAGTATGTCTTCACATGGGCAAGAGCCATCCGTGCACCCTCTATGCATGCCGACCGCTTCATCGCCTTGATATGCGGCACCGCCCCAAGGAATTGCTGTAATAAGCCAAAATAACTCTTCGGCTTGGGCCTATCCGGCCACAGATAAGCCACTACATCCGTCATGGCAAATCCAGACAATCTATTCAGCTCAGCCCACTCAGCCAACCGATCGGTCAATGGAAGTGAACGCTCCGGACTGTGGAATTGAGACCAAAAAAGCTCTTCCATCTCGTGATCCTTTTGGCTTCGGAAGTGCACAACCGCATCCGCCGCACTCGCCGCCAGATCAAGATAGGGATCCTCCGGACCCCACAGCTGGCCAAGCTGAGCATATTTCCGATCTGTGAACTTCCTGCGCAGCAGAAAGGGCTTGCCAGCCACAATGTCTCCGGCCTGACGCAGCTCCTCCTTTATAGCCCTCATTGCAGAATGGGCATCCTTGGCTTCGGCGGTGGCCTTCTTCAGGTCTTCTTGCTCCGCTCGGTGTTCTTTTTCAAGAACCTCATAGCGGTCGGTAACATCCTTCAGCTTCACGGCCATTCCGGCCATCTCCTCCCTACTTCGGCAGTGAGCAGCCCTTTCGGCTTCTAGCTCTTCGGCTGCCTTTGCGGTAGCCGCATCACTCCTTCTGGCCTGCTCCTTGGCTCGAGCAAGCTCTGCCCGTAGGTCCTCCACAGGAGCGACACCATCTGCATTAAGCATACATGTTGTAAGGAGTGGGCATCAGCTCCCTTACTAGGTGACCACGGAGAAACAACCTACCTTGTGACTCGTCAAGTCATTTATTGACCAGCGCAATGTCCGCATCCGCAACGTCGAGTTGCCGCTTTAGTTCGGCAACTCCATCAGTCCGGCTGGCCACTGGACTACCCGCCACCTGCATAGGAAAGGCGAGAATTAATACCTGAGATTATGATCCTCAGCACGTTGTCTCTTTCGACAACATACCGAGTCTCAGGGGCTACTATCTATACAGGGCGCACTTTATGTGTAAAAAATGGTCAAAAGGTATGTCATTTTTAC
The DNA here is from genome assembly GCF_018294505.1 of Triticum aestivum. Lineage (NCBI taxonomy): Eukaryota > Viridiplantae > Streptophyta > Magnoliopsida > Poales > Poaceae > Triticum > Triticum aestivum. The sequence continues at coordinate 269,303,433 of NC_057810.1, forward strand.
GTACGTCAAACCCCGCCAGCAAACTTATGACGGCATCATGCAACCTGCCCTCAGCGGATGAAATTCTTTCAATCACCATACTCATCAATGTACGGTGACCTTCTGAGATAGACGCCCTCTCAAGCAGATCCTTCAACTCCCCCGGCCGTACACCAGTTGGTGCCGAACTCTCCGGCCCTGCCGGACTCGGGGATACCCTCCGCGACGACACCTCAGGGTCGTCCGCCCCGCCTGACGGTGCGGCAGATGGAGGCGTCTCCCTCTCCATCATCTCTGGACGAAGGTCCGCCGAAGACGAGCTCAGCTGAGAAGGACGGAGATCCGAACTACAAGGTAAAAACTTCGGTTATCGTCAGAAGCAAAAATAGGGATGTCCCTTATTAGAAAACTCCCCTTTTTCTACTTACGGCTCGCTAGAGGGCTGATTCCTTAGGGGAGATAGTGCGGTCGGGGCTTCCCCAGGCGCAGGACCCTCTGGTGAAGATTTCTTCCCCCGCTTTGAGGCCTTGGCCTTCGGGTCTTCAGAAGCGGTCCTCTTCTCCCCCTGGAAGGAGGGATTCTCGATCCCCCCTTTCTCGAAAGCCTCCTTGGTAGAGGCGGTAGTTTCTCTGTTTTCCCCTTCGCCTTCCTCTGAAGGCGCAACCTCCAGCATCTTGACCAACACTGGATCCGGCGCAGTCTACGGGAGGGGGACCGGACACCGTATCAGTTTCACTTGCACTGTCCACTCCTGTTCAAATGACGATTGGTTAAAAGGCAAATCCAAGATATGCAAACGAATGGTATGTTCGGACATAGGGCTACTTACTTGAGTATCCGGGTGATTGCAGCTTAGGCCGGCGTCCTCGGTCAATTCCAGACACACCTCTTGTGATCCGAAGAACAATTTGTACATCTCCACGGGTGTCGTACCCATGAAGTGTTGGAGAGCTCGTGGTCCCTCCGGATTGAATTCCCACAGGCGGAGAGAACAACGTTTGCAGGGCAGAAGATTGATCTCCCTCTCTTGGAGGTCTCGAATCCGGCCCTGCAATAAGGGTACGTCCTTGGGCGGCCCCCAGTCAAGCCCTTTGCTGACCCATGACATCAGCCGCTGTGGGGGACCAGGGCGAAAGACGGGCGGCGGCCTCTGCCTGCTGCCCCTGGGAGCGGTAATATAGAACCACTCCTGTTTCCACAAGCCGAGCTCCTCCTGAAAAGAGCCCTCGGGCCATGGAGCTACGGCCTCCTTGCTTATGACCGCCCCGCCACACTCTACTTGACGCCCCTCAATCATCTTCGGCTCCACGTTGAAGGTTTTGAGGCACAAACCGAAGTGAGGGGTAGTGCAGAGGAAGGCTTCGCAGACAACAATAAACGATGAGATATGGAGGATGGACTCCAGAGCCAAGTCATGGAATTCTAGCCCATAGTAAAACATGAGCCCTCTCACAAAAGGATCCATCGGGAAGCCTAAACCCCGACGGAGGTGGGACACGAACACGACGCTCTCGCCGGGCTCGGGAGTCGGAATGACTTCCCCGTTGGCAGGTAACCTATGCGAAATCTCGTAGGTCAGGTACCTGGCTTCTCTCAGCTTTAGCACGTCCTCTTCCGTGACGGAGGAGGGCATCCACTGGCCCTGTAGGTCGGAGCCGGACATTGTTCAAGGTCCGAGGCGCTTGAATCTGGAGCTCTGGGTGTTGGAACTTGGGGCGAGGGGCAGATTCGATTGAGGATTGAAGAAAAGAAACGAGCCTTGGTCTCATTATAAAGAGGGAGAATACCAAGAGTCGTCCCCGTGACCGTTTGGAACTCACCTTCGATGGAGGAGGCGTGGCAATGGGCACGGTTGGGTTACCCACGTCCGTATTGATGGGAATCCCAGAATAAGGGGTCCATGATCTCTGCTTTGACAAGACGTGCCAAGGAAACCGCTTCACTAAACGCGCTGAGGTGGTATAATAAAAACGATTCAAGTAAAGGCTTGGTAGTGGTGTGACGTCATGCCACAAAATACGTCAGCAGATTGAACTTGTGTACATATTATTCTCTCAACGGTGGTATGTGGAATTTATTTTGCAGAGCCGGACATTATCCTGGTGTTCGCAATCTTCTATGGATTATTCGGAAGAGGAACCCGCCTTGCAATGCCGAAGACAATATGCACGCCGGACTCATCGTCATTGAAGCCTGGTTCAGGGGCTCCTGAGGGAGTCCTGGACTAGGGGGTGTCGGATAGCCGAACTACCATCATCGGCCGGACTCCAAGACTATGAAGATACAAGATTGAAGACTTCGTCCCGTGTCCTGATGGGACTTTCCTTGCCGTGGAAGTCAAGCTTGGCAATACGGATATGTAGATCTCCTACCATTGTAACCGACTCTGTGTAACCCTAGCCCTCTCCGGTGTCTATATTAACCGGAGGGTTTTAGTCCGTAGGACAACAACTATTACAACAATCATACCATAGGGTAGCTTCTAGGGTTTAGCCTCCTTGATCTCGTGGTAGATCCACTCTTGTACTACCCATATCATCAATATCAATCAAGCAGGAGTAGGGTTTTACCTCCATCGAGAGGGCCCGAACCTGGGTAAAAACATCGTGTCCCTTGTCTCCTGTTACCATCCACCTAGACGCACAGTTCGGGACCCCCTACCCGAGATCCGCCGGTTTTGACACCGACAGTGGGTTTGATCTTTGAAGGATCGATACCCATCTTGCGCATTGTATCCTGATAAAGCAGGTTCAGACTGCTGCCTCCGTCCATAAGGACTCGCGTGAGGTGGAATCCGTCAATTATTGGGTCAAGGACTAGTGCGGCTGAGCCGCCCTGACGGATATTGGTCGGACGATCCTTGTGGTCAAAGGTGATCGGGCCGGACGACCATGGGTTATATTTTGAGGCGACTATCTCTGTTGTGTAGACGTCCCTACGTGTGCGCCTCCGCTCCCGTTTGGGAATATGGGTGGCGTTTATCATATTCACCATTTTAATTCATGGGGGAAACTTCTTTGTGTTTGGTGGCCGGGGCTCCTCGTCGTCGTCATCACTTTGCGACCCCTTCTCCTTGCTTTCGGCACCTGACTTGCCAGCTTGTTTGAATACCCAACATTCTCTGTTGGTATGATTGACTGGTGTTCCTGGGGTGCCGTGAATTTGACATGGACGTTTGAGTATATGGTCCAGACTGTGCCCAGATTGTTTCTTTTGAATGGTTTCTTCCTTTGACCGGTCTTAGAGCCGCTGAATCCGGCATTGACGACCGTGTCTTCAGCGTTGTCGCCATTATTTCGACACTTGTGTTTGCTGCGTCGGGGATTGCCGTTGTTATCTCTGGATGCAGAACTTCCGGGCTTGCATGAGGCGCTAGTGCTACGAGCTAGCCAGTTGTCCTCGCCCGCACAGAAGTGGGTCATGAGTGTCGTGAGGGCTTCCATGGAATTCGGCTTCTCCTGGCCAAGGTGTCGGGCGAGCCAATCATCCTGGATGTTATGCTTAAAGACCACTAGGGCTTCGGCGTCCGGACAATCGACGATTTGGTTCTTTTAAGTTAAGAACCGAGTCCAGAATTTCCTGGCCGACTGTCCGTGCTGTTGGGTTATATGCCTTAAGTCATAAGCGTCCAGTGGTCGCACATAAGTGCCCTGAAAGTTATCAAGGAATGTGTCTTCCAGGCTCTTCCAACTGCCAATGGAGCTTCCCGGCAGACTATTCAGCCAGTGCCGAGCTGGTCCCTTGAGTTTTAATGGGAGGTACTTGATGGAATGGAGATCATCGTTGCGGGCCATGTGAATGTGGAGAAGGAAATCTTCAATCCATACCGCAGGGTCTATTGTCCCATCATATGGTTCGATGTTTACGGGTTTAAACCCTTCTGGGAATTCATGCTCCATTACTTCATCAGTGAAACATAGGGGGTGTGCGGCGCCTCTATGCCGGGCTACATCGCGACGCAGTTCAGACGAATCTGGTCTGCTGTGTTCGGCCCAGACGGATTTGTATTTAGTATATCCGGCGTGGCGGTCATCGTCACGTGTCGGAGCGCGCCCCCGCGATCCGTAGATTGATCTGGACTGTCCTACTTTGTTTTCCAATTCGTCTCATAGGTCATTCGTGTAGCCCCGGGCCTTCGTGTTTCTATTTGTTCGGCGACGGGGTGCGGGTTGTTGTTCGGACTGATATGCCGCTTTGTCTCGGCCACGAGGGGGTTGGTCAGCCGCATCCTGCGCGGGTAGTATAGGCTCTACTGCCTCGTCCTTGAATTGAGGTAACAACCTGCGCTTCGGGTAACTTTTGGTTGGGCGCTCGAGTCCATATTCCTTAGCCGCCAGGACCTCAGTCCATCTATCAATGAGCAGATATTGATTAGCTTGAAGCTACTCCTGTTTTCTCTTCAGGCTCTTCGCAGTGGCTATAAGCCGGCGCTTGAAGCGCTCCTGCTCGACGGGATCCTCAGGCACAGTAAATTCTTTGTCGCCGAGGCTCACCTCATCTTCGGAGAGGGGCATGTAATTGTCATCCTCTGATTCTTCATTCATGGCCCCTTCATCGGGGCTAGCTTGCCCGTCCTCCCATTCGGCCTGTTCGAAGCTTGGCTGGGCGGGATTGTTTTCGTCTTCGGCATCATCCGGAGTGCTATTATCTTGTGCCGGTATCGCTGTTTCTACCCTGGCGTGGTTTGGAGCGGCACCGCTGACGTCGGTGCTTCGGCTGCTTCTCAAGAGGATTATCCTCTGTTTCATCCTTTTTATCCTCGCCATTGTTTTCTTTGGGTGTATCCACCATATATATGCCATATGATGAGGTGGTTGTCCAGTGCCCTATGGGCGGTGGTTCCTGTTCTTCTCCGGCGTCGTCGTCCATACCGTCGATGTCTTCGGAGTCAAAATCAAGCATGCCGGTTAAGTTGTCGACAGTGGCTATTAAGTGGGTCGTGTGTGGGTAACGAATTCCTTCATTGCTCGCTGCCCACTCAAGCCAGACATAGTTCGACCAAGAGTCTCCCGACAAGGAGAGAGATTTTAATGAGTTTAGCACGTCGCCCAAGGGCGAGTGCTGAAAGATGTCCGCGGAGCTGAACTCCAAGATTGGTGCCCAGTTAGATCCGATGGGTGTGGATACGCGTGGTTCGGAGCCTATGGCCGGAGACGAGTCCGAGGGTCTGATGACAAAGACCTCATTGGATGTGAAATTTGTGTTCGCCTCTATCGTTGTTGAGTGTGCGGCTTCCGTGGTGGGGTCCATCCTCCCGTCCTCGGATGGCATGATCTGCACTAGATCTAAAGGCAGGGCGGCTGCAAGTGAGATCTCCTGAACACCGTCCGATGGCAGATCTAGGTTGTGCTCATCGTGGCCGTGGGGTGTACCTATCATGGGCTCGAATCCATCGAAGATCAAGTCTCCGCGGATGTCGGCAGTGTAGTTCAGGCTTCCAAACCTGACCTGATGGCCAGGGGCATAGCTATCGATCTGCTCCAGGTGGCCTAGTGAGTTGGTCCGCAGTGCGAAGCCGCCGAATACGAAGATCTATTCGGGGAGGAAAACATCACCCTAGACCGCTTCGTTGTAGATGATTGAAGCAGCCATCAGCCTTATGGTGATGAAACAGTGGAACTCTCAATGAAAGCACCAATGTCGGTGTCAAAACCGGCGGATCTCAGGTAGGCGGGGGACATGATGTTTACCCAGGTTCGGGCCCTCTCTATGGACGTAATACCCTACTTCCTGCTTGATTGATCTTGATGATATGAGTATTACAAGAGTTGATCTACCACGAGATCGTAGAGGCTAACCCTAGAAGCTAGCCTATGATGATGATTGTTCTTGTCCTACGGACTAAACCCCCCGGTTTATATAGACATTGGAGGGGGCTAGGGTTACACAGAGTCGGTTACAGAGAAGGGAATCTATATATCCGAATTACCAAGCTTGCCTTCCACGCAAAGGAGAGTCCCACCCGGATACGGGACGAAGTCTTCAATCTTGTATCTTCATAGTCCAACAGTCCGGCATAAGCATATAGTCCCGTTGTCCGAGGACCCCCTAATCTAGGACTCCGTCAGGGGGTGGGCTATTTATAGCCACGAGGAAACCCTACCTGATTTGTCCAAAATGACCCTGGGTCACTAAGGAACTGACATGTGTCCAACGGTCAGATTTCAAACACACGCGGCAGCTTAACTTGGGATGCAAGTAAAGCTGACTCATCCAGCTCTGGATAAGATTTGCTCTCATTGTCTTCGCTCGAAGAGATAGGATTTGGTTGAGCATCACGTCAGTCACTCTTACTTGGTTCTCTTGGACCCCACTTAACAATACAGTGGTTCCTATGACCCAACAAAGAAGAAATGGAAACTACAAAAAAACTATGTCTTCGCACTCCATAGTCTTCATGCGATGTCTTCTCATGTCATAGTCTTCAATGTGAATATTTTCACAGACCACCATTGTCTTCAATGTCTTCACACATTTTTAGGGGTCATCTCTGGTAGGAAAACCAGATCAATAAGGGACTCCCACCTGTGTTATCCTGCAATTCTCAGAAACACATTAGTCCCTCAACCAAGTTTGTCATCAATACTCCAAAACCAACTAGGGGTGGCACTAGATGCACTTACAGATGGTACTACAGTGTACTCCTACTTATGGCAATCTAACACTGAATGAACCGATGCACGTCCACCGCCTGTATTAAGCGCACTATTGTAAAGCAAAATCTTCTGCTCGTCCTGCGCGCCACCGCCCGCGTGTGAGTGAGGGAGAGGTCGTACTAGTAGTAAGCAAAGCTTCTCCTCATTTATTTCAAAAAAAGAAAACCTCTCCTCGTTTGCGACTTGACGGGACACATCAAAAGTAGTGTATTAGTCTCCAAAAAGGGCTGACCATGTCCATGGCTACCATCCCATCCTCCGCAATTCAGTGCGTCCACGATTCACGTTCCATTAAGAAAATAATGTTGCGTACTTGCCATCGAATAGAATAAATTAATTTATAAAAAACACGACACCCCGTCATGATCGAACTTTGATTCGTCCACGCATGGTTCCCATGAACAACTACTACACTCGCGAAATTATCTCGTGAGCTACCTCTTCATACAGGAATGAGCTCACTATGTAGCCCATGTGAGTATTAGGGAAAGAGGCAAAGTGTACCTGCGTCGGTGCCTACACCTCTTCTCTTCGTGCTCGTATTCCTTTTAAACATGGTAGCCCAGTGTACTTACATCATATGTGGCCAACCCATGCTATCACCATATTTCTTGGCATCCGTGCGACACCTAGCTCTAGTAATCCACCAGCCCGTATCGATTCTCGCTCCTCGTCTCTCTCAAAGTTCGGCGGCCTAGAAATTTTGCCGTCTATTGAGTTCGATTAACTCATGACATCATAGCGACATGCCAGGAGAATTCTAGAAAAATTATTGTACTCCATTGTTATGACAAGAAGAGGAAACGCTTTGACCGACGGACCAAACAAGACATGCATGCCATGCCAAGAGTGGGTCGAGTTTCTTGTTTTGAACTTGTTTGGTGTAGTAGTAACTGTAGGACCTTGAGAAGAGGTGTCTAGAGGGGGGTGGGGGTGATTAGACACTAAGTACCAAAGTTGCAGTTTTTAAGATCTTTAAGTTTAAGTGGAGTTTAGGCACAAGTTTAACATTCACAATACATAACAAGCAAGCATGCAAAGAGTTTATGAGCAGCAGAAAGTAAAGCATGCAACTTGCAAGAATGTAAAGGGAAGGGTTTTGGTGGTGCTATAGTACATCCACGAAGGGTAACGGTTGCGCGAGTCCACGGAGGGCTCCACCCATGAAGGGTCCACGAAGAAGCAACCTTTTCTATCCCACCATGGCCGTTTCCCATGAAGGACTTGCCTCACTAGCGGTAGATCTTCATGAAGTAGGCGATCTCCTTGCCCGTACAAACTCCTTGGTTCAACTCCACAATCTTGTCGGAGGCTCCCAAGTGACATCTAGCCAATCTAGGAGACACCACTCTCCAAGAAGTAACAAATGGTGCGTTGATGATGAACTCCTTGCTCTTGTGCTTCAAATGATAGTCTCCCCAACACTCAACTCTCTCTCATGGGATTAGGATCTGGTGGAAAGAAGATTTGAGTGGAAAGCAACTTGGGGAAGGCTAGAGATCAAGATTCATATGGTAGGAATGGAATGTCTTGGTCTCAACACATGAGTAGGTAGTTCTCTATCAGAAAATGTATACTGGAAGTGTAGGTTCAGTCTGATGGCTCTCTCCACACAAAATCTAACCATTACACACAATTTACCAAACTCGGTGGGACCGATTCAACAGACTCGGTCAGACCGATTTGATAAACCTAGTGACTGTTAGGATTTTCGGTGGGACTGATATGCAACTCGGTAGGACCGATATGGTTAGGGTTAGGGCATAACGTAATCTCGGTGAGACCGATTACACAAACTCGGTGAGACCGATTTTGGTAATAAGTTTTCCAGAGAGTTGGTCAGGCAAACTCGGTTGGACCGATTACACAAACTCGGTAGGACCGTGTCACGACCGGTTTTCTGGGTATTAATTTCCAAGAAAGGGCCGTTGTGCTCACCAGCCCCAGGATTACTGTTAGCTGATGAGGCACCAAACTGATACAGAATTTCCAAGCAAAATACAAATATGTAGTACAAGACCATTCTGGCCTATGAGTACAACAAGTGATTTCTAGAGGTTGACAGCGGAAGCGGTTTGTGGATCATCAATGTCTATGGAACTCCATTTCCCTACAGGAACAGCTGACCAGGTTAACTCCTATCTTCACGAGGCTGCTATCATCGTTGCTTAGGTTCCGTGGCTGCCATCGCGTCGCTCCTATCCAAGCAAGAAATCTGGCCAAGACAATAGCCAGGGACAAGCCAGTGAATACTTTGAATGTACTCGCAAACATTATGAACACGGTATAATATAAATGATAATCGTGTGTTGAAATATTCTAAGATCACATCGTCAGTCATAAAATAAAATCTCTGATGCAGACATGCAGGTTATTCATATGCAACACAAATAAGCAGTAATGGAGTGGAAATAAAATGCCGCAGTCGGGCGTCTGAGCGACACCACGTAAAGGGCTTATATCAAAATAAATAACAAGCGTGCCATAGTCGGACGTCTGAGCGACATCGCAGAAAGGGATTATATCAAAATAAATAATAGGTGTGCCACAGTCGGACGTCTGAGCGACATCGCAGAAAGGGCTTATATCAAAATAAATAACAAGCGTGCCACAGTCGGACATCTGAGCGACATCGCAGAAAGGGCTTATATCAAAATAAATAACAAGCGTGCCACAGTCGGACGTCTGAGCGACATCGCAGAAAGGGCTTATATCAAGATAAATAACAACTATGCCACAGTCGGACGTCTGAGCGACATCGCGGAAAGGGCTTATATCAAGAGTAAATAACAAGCAATGCCACAGTCGGGCGTCTCAGCGACACCACATAAAGGGCTTATATCAAGAGTAAATAACAAGCAATGCCACAGTCGGGCGTCTCAGCGACACCACATAAAGGGCTTATAAAATAAATAATCACATTGAATATCCAGGAGGTAGAACCGTCCCAGGGATACTCAATAATAATATAATGGGTTAGTCCATAATAAACATAACATAATTATCACGAGTCACCAGTCATGATCAACGTTCTGGTTTAGTAGTTTCTCCTCCGAAGACCGACACTAAGACCGACACTTGACCCAACCTAGACTGTAGTCCTTAACCATGGATACGGCTATTCGAATAGGTTTAATCTCTGCAGAGGGTGTACTCTTTACCCACGAGCAATGGATTCCATTAGTCCATTGGGACTAATTCCGTCTATGGCCTTTTAGTTGAAAACACACCTGACTTGCACACACCATCTTAACTTACTAGTGTCTGGAATCACCCACGACACCTGTCAAGCAAAACTCTAAGTAGGAAGACTACAACCTCGCGTAGCATGGGATCAAATTTATATCGCGCGCTCTAAGGGGTGGCCTCCCCTCTCAGTCGCAACCGGCAACACCCATGCCCCCGGACCAGGTGGCCTGCCTACCGGCTACAACAGATATCTTCCACAATGGCCTCTCTGTACGGTGTGTGCTAGAAAGGGGTTGACGACTTACTAAACCGTACCCTACCTGCGGTAGGGACAAGTGGTAGTACGAGACTAGTATGGGGGTTACTGGAACAAGACTCGATCTATGGTCGACTCAGGAGGTTTATGAATTTCCTGCATGACATGTATAACAAAAATATTTCAACCAACAGAATCACCACTCATTATACCTTACAATGCCATACCGGACATAACCGTCCTGACAGAGACTGGCGACAAGCTCACGCCTACCCAAGGCAGAGGCTTTCCGGAATTCTTTCCGGCATGCATGCAAAGCACATGAGGATGATTACCATCACAAGTGTGTTCATTTCCAACAGCATTGCAATCACCAATATGCATCCATGCAAATGATCATATCACATGAAATAACAAGTCCTCCAAAATGATGTGGTGTTATAAAAGTGTCAACGAACACACAATAAATATTATGCCGGGGTTCATAATGCTTGCCTTCAAGTTGTGGAGGGGCAGTGTGCATCCTAAAACTTTTGAAAGTTTGCTTCTCTCTCTCCAAGGTACTATTTTAAATAAATTTGAATCAACACACAAATTTTAGAACAGCACAAAAAGTTGGTTAAATTTTTTTCAAATAAATCTTAAAATAAAATAGACAATATTTGAGAGAGGTAGGAAAAAGAATCAACTCATTTGGAGTTTTATTTAAAAAGTTACAGCCAGTCAAAGTTTAGTCAAATCTGTTATTTAAAAATAAAACAGAAAAGAAAACGTTTCAATTAAACACGTACACGTCGAAAGCGTATTCTGGAAATACGTCTCCACTTATCCAGCATGGACGGTGCCTGAGTCACTGACAGTGGGCCCGCCTGGCCCACTGGTCAGGTCTGACTAGTCCACCCTCCCTCCTCTTCCTCTGCCCCTCGAGGGGGGCGGAACTCCGGCGAGGTTCGCCGGCGAAGGTGGCATCATTCGGCAAACAGAGGTCACCCGCGGGCTCAGGGGATCGGGGCGATCCTACCGGTGGTTGCTTTGGTCTCTGGGGTGGACAGAGCTGCCGGCGGCGGGCTCCGCGGTGGATGGTGGTCGTCGGGAAAAGTGAGTTTTCGCTCGCGGCGAGTCCCGATCAAAATTGAGTAGGGGGACGGACTCACGAGGAGGAGAGGGGGTTCCTGGTGAAGAGAGTGGAGAGGGGAAGGCCCTAGTTGCGCCGAACAGAGCCGGGAGGCGGCGGTGGGTGGACTGGCCGGAGTGGGGTGTCAGGACCCCGACTCAATGCCACATCGATCTAGCATGTAACACCTCATATCACTTTTCGGCCTCACGCACGGTATTCTCACGGGTTTCGCCTTACCTTTACCCGGGACCGTTTGCGCCTTTTGGCACACGTATATGACAGTGTCGCTAGCATCCATATGATAAGGAGCCCGGGCTGACATGGCTAGTCGTAAACCCAAAGTGGCACAAACTTACAGGGACAGGCATCCATGACCCAGCATCGAACGTGACGGTCATCAGCGAGTGAATCCAGGCTGTAGCACTGGGCTAGCAGGACTCCGGTGAACCGGGCTGTAGCGGGCTAACAGGACTCCGGTATTCATCGCGTGACATTTCCCCGAAGGGACAGACACAGGAACGAAGAAGGACACATGCCGGCCAGCCTAAGTGTTCCGGAGCAGTAGCAAGCTACCATGGCTCGGTGGAAACACTAGGAGACATTTCCCGGTAAGAGAGGCTACTAAAGATAAACAACTAGATAGTCAGATCCCACACATACCAAGCATTTCAATAACATACACACAATATGCTCGATATGTGCAAATACAACATGGCATCACAACATGACTCTACAACTCAAGTATTTATTCATTAGGCTCCGAGGAGCGAGATATTACAAACATGGGTCTCATGACCCAACAAACAGAGCATACAAGTCAAGCACAAACGGAAGCTATCATGTCTGAGTACAGACATCTATAAATGGAAAAGGCTGAGAAGCCTGACTGTCTACCAAATCCTGCCGAGGGCACAAGATCGTAGCTGAGGTAACAAGCTAAACGTCGAAGTCCACGCGGAACTACTAGTGAGACTGAAGTCTCTCTGCAAAAACATAAAATAGGCAAACGTGAGTACAAATGTACCCAGCAAGACTTACATCAGATCTAACTACATATGCATCATTATCAACAAGGGGGGTGGAAGGGTTTGACTGCAGCAAGCCAGCTTTGACTCGGTGGCTATCCTGAACTACGACTGGAAGTAACTCTTTTGAAGTGGCGCACACGAGTCCACATATTCACCAACCAATACACCACTATGGATCCGCTCCCGTCTCCCTACGAGAACGCCATCCATAGCACTCACGCTTATCTTGCGCATTTTAGAGTATCCACTTTCACTTGTCTATGAACTGTACAAGAGGTCCAAGTTTCCATATCCGAGGAATCCGGCTATTCGAATAGATAATGATAACCCTACAGGGGTGTACTTCTTCACACACGCTCTCACCACTTACCGCCGTTTACACGACATGTACTCGGCAACCTTCAAGCGGAAGCCCAACGTGGGTGTCGGCCACGGCCTACCTAAACAATCGAGTCTCTAGTCCAGGTTTATCGCCTATTCGGGTTCCATCCATGAGGAGATCCGGCCGGAGTTTCGCTCACAGCCCCAAACGATGTGAACAGGGTTCCGTGACACCAAACGGGCGCCCGGTTTACCCGGCCATGTGCCTACCGCATCACAGCCCACCCCTACGGTCAGCGCTGCGCACGGCCTCCAGCATACTACAAACACCAGAAACTACTTGCAACTCCTGGACAGAGGACAAGGGTGATCAAGAAGCCGAGAGGGTCCATTGGTTTCGGGCCCAATGCGTGGTAGTAGCTGAATCATGGATCACAAACACAGAACTCAGTTCCTGAGGACGGCTGCAATGAGACAACCCACCATGTACTCCTACATGGCCTCTCACCGCTACCTTTACCAAATCGTGTTCACACACTTAGCTCACACACAGTAGGACATGTTCACACGCCTCTGATTCATCCCCGATGAATCAGACCTGACTCAACTCTAAGCAGTAGCAGGCATGACAAACAAACATGAATGAGTAGGCACAACAGGGCTCAAACAACTCCTACTCATGCTAGTGGGTTTCATCTATTTACTGTGGCAATGACAGGTCATGCAGAGGATAAAGGGGTTCAGCTACCGCAGCAAGTAACAGATGAATCGGTGTTGTCCTAATGGAGTAAAAGAGAGCAGGAGCGAGAGAGTGGGATTGTATCGGAATGAACAAGGGGGTTTTGCTTGCCTGGCACTTCTGAAGATAACATTGAGTCTTCATCAGTGTCAACGATCACATCATCGGTATCACGTCTATCGAGTGGGGACAAATAAGGCAACACAGAAGGGAACACAATCAATGCAATGCACAATATGATGCATGATCATGACATGGCAAAATGAATGTGTTTTGGGCTAATGCAACTAGCAACAGATTAAATGAAGTTGGTTTGAATACAAGATTCAAATTCAAACTCCATATGTGATTATTCAAATGCCATTTAATTGATTTGTGCTAAACAGCATCTATAAGTTGTTCTAACATGCATGAGAATGGTACAGATGGATTCCTTGAATTTTTCTGATAATTTTTCATATATAATTTATTTAATTTGGAGTTACGGTTGAATTTCTATGATTTTTTGAAGTTTTAGCTATTTCTTGAATTTCCTGATTATTATAAAATAAACTAAATACCAGAAAAGGAATATTGCGTCAGCATGACCTCACCCTGACGTCATCAGGTCAACAGGGCGGGTCCAGGTCAAACCTGACGTGTGGGGTCCACACGTCAGTGACACGGGTTAAACAGGGGGGTTTAGTTTAGTTTAATTAAAAATTAGGGCACTAGGGCCCACATGTCAGTGGCTCTAGGGTTAGATTAGGTGGTGATTAGCTTAAGCTAATCACCTGACGGCGGGGCCCCACCTGTCATGGACCCAGGGGAGGTCAAACCCCTGGTCAAACGACTCAATCCCGCCAGCGTTGAGTCGCCCGCGAGGCCGAGGCGGCGGAGGCCTTCGGGTTTCTTGCTCCAGCGACCAAACGGACGGAGGAGGGGCTCTACGGAGAGCTGGCACGATGGCGCGTCGGATGGTCGTGGTCTATGGGCCTGGGGTGGCCGGAGTCGACGGCGGCGAGCTCGGTTGCGGCCGCCGGAGCTCGGGTGAGGCACGGGCGACCACTAGGGGGCACGAGAGGGCGAGCTGCGGCAGGCAACGGGCTCGTGGAGACGTTCTGAGCACGATGGTGCACTCAGGTGGGAGCTCCAGTGGCTCTGGCCACGACGGCGACGAGGCACGTCGGCGGCGAGCTTCGGCCGTGGTGGAAGAAGGAGCTAGGGGGCGAAATCAGGTGCGGGGAGTGAGGGGAAGAGAAGAGGAGCTCACGGGGAGTCGGACGAGACGCTAAGTGGGCTCGGGGACGTCCTGTCGGCGGCGAATCGAACGGCGGTGATTGTCGGCCGCGGCGATGAAGATGGCGGTGATGGCGTGGCTACAGGGCACCCGGCGTCGCGTGCGTCGTGGTGGAGCTTCATGGGGTCGGGACGGAGCTCAGGGGTGTGGAGAGGGAGCGAGGGGGTGGCTGGCCGTGGTGTTTCTCAGCGGAGTGGCCATGGCGGCTTCGGCCATGAGGGGAAAAGAGCAGGGGAGTGAGAGGGAGAGAGCAGGGAGGCAAGGGAGCGGACGAGGGGGTTCCAGGGGGGGTGTCGTGGCATCCTTAGCCGATCCGGGGCGGGGCGGCAAGCAGGAGGTGGCTCGGGCGCGTGCGCGCGCGCTCCGGCCACGCGCCTGCGCCTACTGGCGCGAGGAGGAAGGCGACAGGGGGGAGGAGTTGGGCTGGGCCGGCCAGGTGGGGGGGGGGGAGCTGGGCCGGCTGGGCTGGACAGGTAAGCGCCTGGTAAGTCTCTGTTTTATATTTTTCTTCTGTTTTGTTTTTATTTAATTTATTTTGCCACTGTTTTGAATTTAAAAAAATTCAAACAATGCCAAAAACTCCTCTGAATATTTCATATTGCTAGATGGACTTTTCCAAAAGCTTATAAAATATATCAGGGGTATTTGAAATTATATTCTAATTATATGAATATAATTCAAATTCAAATAGCTAATGAATTAAATCCAAAGTCCCGAAAATAATTCCTTAAAAATGTTCAATATTTTGGTTGGGACCAGAACCCTTACCAAAAATTATCAAACATTTAAGAAGAGCATTTTGGAGCAATGAATGAGATTTCTAGGGTTTTTTGCCCCTCTTTTTATTTAAGTTTTTGAGGCTTCCAAAATTCCTCAATTCAAGTTTCGAAAATATAGACATGATGCACACATGAAGCTAGCCTAGAGCATAACAGGACCAGGGATGTGACAACTCACCCCCACTAAACAAAAATCTTGTCCCGAGATTCAAGCGTAGGGTAAGGTGAACGGTAACGCAGACTAGTATAATCTTCACGATCCAGGGTGCACTTCAGTTGAACGTTGATTCATTCACCATCATTGTCTCGAAGTCTTTCTCTGAGAACTCCAACTAACATGACAACGAGAGGAAAGGAAAAACCCTAAAAGAATCGTTCTTCTCGGAGGTCGAACAACTCAGGAGTAACTCTCGGGATGAGACATAGCAACATCTCTTGAGCTGAGAGACGAATCACAGATCTGAAGAAATGGAGTGAGACAGATGACGAGGGTTCACTAGGTAGACAACAACTTCACGCTTAAGGTGGTAATCGGTTGTCAACATAGCGAGGAGTTGAATTGCCATGATACCATAACGATGCACCTTAGGGAAGGTGACTCGTAGATATATCCCCTTAAGTGGCAAAAAGAATTACCTTTGATTCAAAGATAATTGAAACTCTTTAAACCAGCCTAAGACAATTCACAACGATCATTTGGAGGGGGTCGGTAGAATGGCATACTCGGACTTGGATGATGTGGATTACCTTGTTGAAGACAACGCAATGGATGATTTTTGCTTATCACCGGAAATGGAAGGGACCCATGGTAGAATGGCACAATGGTGGTGCAAGCTGGGAACAAAATGCAAATGCTGGGAATGATTCTGGTAACTGGGGAAGAACCCAACAATAGAGAGTGAATTCACTGTTTGAAAAGGTCCTAGCATTGCCGAGGAGACTGAGAGCAAACCCAGTTAGTGCCGATGATAACACGTAGCGCTTGTGCGTGCTCTCAAGAACTTGAGCATTTCCACGTTCATCAAGGTTTTACCCATATCCGTGTCAAGGATCCTGGCAACACAACTTGCTACCACGATGAATGATGATGGATGATGCAGATGCAAAGGAAGATAACACTTCTCAGATTTCATCTTAGCGAGGACAAGGAAATAAAATCTGGATGATCGACCGAGAGACATTTAGCACTCCGCTTCTAATGTTCTTCTTGATGTGCTAGTGTAACCCATTCATAGATATGGTTTGATATCTAGAACATCAAGTAAAGGTCGGACTTCGGGAGCACAAGAATCCATAAGGAACAACTAGGGAGGTAAATCCTACGAAATCCTTATGGGGAGGTGGCCAACTTCCTCAATCAAGATATTATAATAACAGGTCTACCGGATGGGTGTGTTGGCCACGACATCCACTTTACCGGTTATCGTGAGACCAATATTATATTTCTTGGGAAATGTTCCAAACCATCATATCTGCCTGAGATTCAGATCTGGTTGGTGTCAGGATATTCCAGACTCATCGAGTCTAGAAAGAAAAAATGAAAGTTTGCAACACAAATCGACGAGATGACGTTGCGAGATTCTCGGGGAATGAACTACGATAGTAAGCTCCAAAACATGAGCTGGTTCTGCTACAAACATGTGAACACGTTGTCCCAGACAAGCATGACCACAAAGTAGTCTTATAATAAAACGCTACCGAGTTCAGGAGGGGGAACCATCAACGAGGGTATCGAAATCCCTACATAAGTCCGGATTAGCTCTTATGAAGGAACTCCTTCTCCTTGAACAAATCAATCAGTGGCTTGGTGTGCTCGAGACACCTATGGAATGGAGGTTGCAAGTCTCCGAACCACAGAATACTTCGCACGTATGCATGACTGATTTGGGATGATTCCAGAGGAAGCAAAACTAACTCTCAAATTCACGGCGGCAACTTTCACCAAATGCACGTGTATAAGAGGAAGTCACTCCTTACAACCGACATGCTTCATGAGCTAGCATGAAGAAATGCTTTCAAAAGTTTCCAACACTAGCTTAATGTTCAACAAAATCATGGAGGAGACAATGATGTTGTCGATGGGCTCAACAGCAATTCATCTGGGTTTCCTTATCACTGGACTTCCACCATCATGCGAACACGGTGATAGCATTGGTCAGACCCAAAAGATATAATGGTGTATGCTCGAGGGATCAACCACGAGTAAGACAACATTACGAGCATCGTTGGTACTGATTTGACTTGACGATGGCCCACACTCAAATCAAAGGATTGATAAGACAATAGGTCCAACAACTGATCACAGGGACCAATCGATGAAGATATCATCTTTCTTCAACACACACTACACAAGAATATCCCTTTGGAACGAACTAAGTCAGACAAGCTTTTATCTTCCAACTCTCCAAGTTGTTGTCTAGCTTAACCAACTAGCTCAGGGATATCTAACACCGATTCTTGGAGAGAAGGTGGTTCATAAGAAACCAACTTGATCACGAGCTCAACATAACGGTCAGGTGACGACCTGGTGATACTTCCGAGAAGACATTCAAAAATCACGAACCACCGGTATGTTACTAAGCTCGAGAACAATCTCGCTTTTGAGGGCAAGACGATATGATCAAATGAGTGAGGACTTGACAAGATCCTAACTCATCAATCGACGGGTGCACAGAAATAAGGACTAGGTAGCACGATCAGTCTTAGAAGGATGATTCAAAAACCAACATGCTAAGAATGAAATTATTATCCTTTAACTACCAAGCAACGAGGTTGCTGGGAGTATTGATTTCACACATCACAATTCATTTGTCGGTATTCTGGTTGCATCAACACGAGGGCCGAGGAATGACTAATGATGGTGAGAAGTATCACTACGTCAAAATTCATGAGAGTTGGTGCAGTTCTCATGACAATTCTGACATAAAGGGGGTAATACTCCAAGGTAGAACAGAACCAAAAGCTGGATTGGCATTTGATCTGCGGAATACAACTACTTTGACCCAATCCTAGATATGGATGAGGTACTGGAGTTTGTTTCTCCAAGTCATTCAGGACAGAATGGCTTGACGGACTACAAGGGTAATAGGCATCGATAAACGAATGCATGCATACCCTTGACTATCAATTGATAGACGAAGGTCAGTAGACAACTAAAGAGGGACAACTCAAAGGAACATATAATTGTCTGAGTTGTGGATGCATAGATTAGTATGTCGAGCGAGATCAACATTTCTTCCAGATAACCCATGCAGAGAGGTAGGACTGGCAGAGTCACGATTTATGAATGGAGATCTCCTCAAGAGTACTCTAATTGTGATCTTTTGATCCAATAAACATCTGCCATAAGCGGTTCATAGTATTTGGAAGAAGGAAATACCACGGACCTCGAGGACTATCGCAAAGTTACTAATATCCTGAAGGAACTAGCAAACACTATCAACATGAAGTAAGTAGAGTGAATCTCGGGTTCAAAACCCAGAAATGGAATGCCTACTAACTAATAACATCACGGGATGCTTTCAAAAATAATGGCCAGAATCATCACACTGGGGATACAAAAGCATTGCTAAATTGCTAGGTGATTTCCTAAACACCTAAGGTCATAATAATAGCTCCAACATCTATGCCGAGGTAACAAAGTACCTCAACCTACCGATTAGTGTGGTTATTCCGACCAAAAGGGACATCGGAGACGGAAGGAAAGGATTTGCAAATGCATCAGACTGTTTAGAAACTTGGGATGACTCGGACAGCATAACGGCTGTAAATGCTCAAAAAGATTTGAGACAATCACAAAATGGTGGCATAACCACTCAACATCACAGTATCAAGGTTCCGAGATCAACAGTAATCATACAGAAGTAGTAGAAACTGAAACGAGGCTTAAGTCCAACAATCTTATAAGTCTACAGATTAGCAATACATGATCCTAATAGAAAGAAGAGATAGCCTAGTTCTTAATCCCCGTAGAAGAGAAGATGATGACTCAGATCAGAAGGCCATGAGGTATAAGGAGTAAAAAGAGCCTTACGTTCCATCCCACAATCAATTCCCTTATATAACTAAGAATTTCTAGACTCAACTTCGACCAGTTTGGCTTGGTAATCCTACAGGCAGTCAAGCTCTGATACCAACGCTGTCAGGACCCCGACTCAATGCCACATCGATCTAGCATGTAACACCTCATATCACTTTGCGGCCTCACGCACGGTATTCTCACGGGTGTCGCCTTACCTTTACCCGGGACCGTTTGCGCCTTTTGGCACACGTATATGACAGTGTCGCTAGCATCCATATGATAAGGAGCCCGGGCTGACATGGCTAGTCGTAAACCCAAAGTGGCACAAACTTACAGGGACAGGCATCCATGACCCAGCATCGAACGTGTCGGTCATCAGCGAGTGAATCCAGGCTGTAGCACTGGGCTAGCAGGACTCCGGTGAACCGGGCTGTAGCGGGCTAACAGGACTCCGGTATTCATCGCGTGACATTTCCCCGAAGGGACAGACACAGGAACGAAGAAGGACACATGCCGGCCAGCCTAAGTGTTCCGGAGCAGTAGCAAGCTACCATGGCTCGGTGGAAACACTAGGAGACATTTCCCGGTAAGAGAGGCTACTAAAGATAAACAACTAGATAGTCAGATCCCACACATACCAAGCATTTCAATAACATACACACAATATGCTCGATATGTGCAAATACAACATGGCATCACAACATGACTCTACAACTCAAGTATTTATTCATTAGGCTCCGAGGAGCGAGATATTACAAACATGGGTCTCATGACCCAACAAACAGAGCATACAAGTCAAGCACAAACGGAAGCTATCATGTCTGAGTACAGACATCTATAAATGGAAAAGGCTGAGAAGCCTGACTGTCTACCAAATCCTGCCGAGGGCACAAGATCGTAGCTGAGGTAACAAGCTAAACGTCGAAGTCCACGCGGAACTACTAGTGAGACTGAAGTCTCTCTGCAAAAACATAAAATAGGCAAACGTGAGTACAAATGTACCCAGCAAGACTTACATCAGATCTAACTACATATGCATCATTATCAACAAGGGGGGTGGAAGGGTTTGACTGCAGCAAGCCAGCTTTGACTCGGTGGCTATCCTGAACTACGACTGGAAGTAACTCTTTTGAAGTGGCGCACACGAGTCCACATATTCACCAACCAATACACCACTATGGATCCTCTCCCGTCTCCCTACGAGAACGCCATCCATAGCACTCACGCTTGTCTTGCGCATTTTAGAGTATCCACTTTCACTTGTCTATGAACTGTACAAGAGGTCCAAGTTTCCATATCCGAGGAATCCGGCTATTCGAATAGATAATGATAACCCTGCAGGGGTGTACTTCTTCACACACGCTCTCACCACTTACCGCCGTTTACACGACATGTACTCGGCAACCTTCAAGCGGAAGCCCAACGTGGGTGTCAGCCACGGCCTACCTAAACACTCGAGTCTCTAGTCCAGGTTTATCGCCTATTCGGGTTCCATCCATGAGGAGATCCGGCCGGAGTTTCGCTCACAGCCCCAAACGATGTGAACAGGGTTCCGTGACACCAAACGGGTGCCCGGTTTACCCGGCCACGTGCCTACCGCATCACAGCCCACCCCTACGGTCAGCGCTGCGCACGGCCTCCAGCATACTACAAACACCAGAAACTACTTGCAACTCCTGGACAGAGGACAAGGGTGATCAAGAAGCCGAGAGGGTCCATTGGTTTCGGGCCCAATGCGTGGTAGTAGCTGAATCATGGATCACAAACACAGAACTCAGTTCCTGAGGACGGCTGCAATGAGACAACCCACCATGTACTCCTACATGGCCTCTCACCGCTACCTTTACCAAATCGTGTTCACACACTTAGCTCACACACAGTAGGACATGTTCACACGCCTCTGATTCATCCCCGATGAATCAGACCTGACTCAACTCTAAGCAGTAGCAGGCATGACAAACAAACATGAATGAGTAGGCACAACAGGGCTCAAACAACTCCTACTCATGCTAGTGGGTTTCATCTATTTACTGTGGCAATGACAGGTCATGTAGAGGATAAAGGGGTTCAGCTACCGCAGCAAGTAACAGATGAATCGGTGTTGTCCTAATGCAGTAAAAGAGAGCAGGAGCGAGAGAGTGGGATTGTATCGGAATGAACAAGGGGGTTTTGCTTGCCTGGCACTTCTGAAGATAACATTGAGTCTTCATCAGTGTCAACGATCACATCATCGGTATCACGTCTATCGAGAGGGGACAAATACCGGCAACACAGAAGGGAACACAATCAATGCAATGCACAATATGATGCATGATCATGACATGGCAAAATGAATGTGTTTTGGGCTAATGCAACTAGCAACAGATTAAATGAAGTTGGTTTGAATACAAGATTCAAATTCAAACTCCATATGTGATTATTCAAATGCCATTTAATTGATTTGTGCTAAACAGCAGCTATAAGTTGTTCTAACATGCATGAAAATGGTACAGATGGATTCCTTGATATTTTCTGATAATTTTTCATATATAATTTATTTAATTTGGAGTTACGGTTGAATTTCTATGATTTTTTGAAGTTTTAGCTATTTCTGGAATTTCCTGATTATTATAAAATAAACTAAATTCCAGAAAAGGAATATTGCGTCAGCATGACCTCACCCTGACGTCATCAGGTCAACAGGGCGGGTCCAGGTCAAACCTGACGTGTGGGGTCCACACGTCAGTGACACGGGTTAAACAGGGGGGTTTAGTTTAGTTTAATTAAAAATTAGGGCACTAGGGCCCACATGTCAGTGGCTCTAGGGTTAGATTAGGTGGTGATTAGCTTAAGCTAATCACCTGATGGCGGGGGCCCACCTATCATGGACCCAGGTGAGGTCAAACCCCTGGTCAAACGACTCAATCCCGCCGGCGTTGAGTCGTCGGCGAGGCCGAGGCGGTGGAGGCCTTCGGGTTTCTTGCTCCGGCGACCAAACGGACGGAGGAGGGGCTCTACAGAGAGCTGGCGCGATGGCGCGTCGGATGGTCGTGGTCTCCGGGCCTGGGGTGGCCGGAGTCGATGGCGGCGAGCTCGGTTGCGGCCGCCGGAGCTCGGGTGAGGCACGGGCGACCACTAGGGGGGCACGAGAGGGCGAGATGCGGCAGGCAACGGGCTCGTGGAGACGTTCTGAGCACGATGGTGCACTCAGGTGGGAGCTCCAGTGGCTCTGGCCACGACGGCGACGAGGCACGGCGGCGGCGAGCTTCGGCCGTGGTGGAAGAAGGAGCTAGGGGGCGAAATCAGGTGCGGGGAGTGAGGGGAAGAGAAGAGGAGCTCACGGGGAGTCGGACGAGACGCTAAGTGGGCTCGGGGACGTCCTGTCGGCGGCGAATCGAACGGCGGTGATTGCCGGCCGTGGCGATGAAGATGGCGGTGATGGCGTGGCTACAGGGCACCCGGCGTCGCGTGCGTCGTGGTGGAGCTTCATGGGGTCGGGACGGAGCTCAGGGGTGTGGAGAGGGAGCGAGGGGGTGGCTGGCCGCGGTGTTTCTCAGCGGAGTGGCCATGGCGGCTTCGGCCATGAGGGGAAAAGAGCAGGGGAGTGAGAGGGAGAGAGCAGGGAGGCAAGGGAGCGGACGAGGGGGTTCCAGGGGGGTGTCGTGGCATCCTTAGCCGATCCGGGGCGGGGCGGCAAGCAGGAGGTGGCTCGGGCGCGTGCGCGCGTGCTCCGGCCACGCGCCTGCGCCTACTGGCGCGAGGAGGAAGGCGATAGGGGGGAGGAGGTGGGCTGGGCCGGCCAGGTGGGAGGGGAGCTGGGCCGGCTGGGCTGGACAGGTAAGCGCCTGGTAAGTCTCTGTTTTATATTTTTCTTCTGTTTTGTTTTTATTTAATTTATTTTGCCACTGTTTTGAATTTAAAAAAATTCAAACAATGCCAAAAACTCCTCTGAATATTTCATATTGCTAGATGGACTTTTCCAAAAGCTTATAAAATATATCAGGGGTATTTGAAATTATATTCTAATTATATGAATATAATTCAAATTCAAATAGCTAATGAATTAAATCCAAAGTCCCAAAAATAATTCCTTAAAAATGTTCAATATTTTGGTTGGGACCAGAACCCTTACCAAAAATTATCAAACATTTAAGAAGAGCATTTTGGAGCAATAAATGAGATTTCTAGGGTTTTTTGCCCCTCTTTTTATTTAAGTTTTTGAGGCTTCCAAAATTCCTCAATTCAAGTTTCGAAAATATAGACATGATGCACACATGAAGCTAGCCTAGAGCATAACAGGACCAGGGATGTGACATGGGGGAAGACGACCTCTTTCTCTCCAACTGACGGCAACGGGGCACTAGGGGTACGGTGTGATGCTGCTATTGTGCTAAGAGTGGCTCGAGGAACTCCCTTTTATAGCGTTCCCAAGTCGGTTCGCGGCGGCAGTGGATGAGCTCATCGGCGACTGACTTTCTGTAGCTGCAGGGCATCGTGGCGAGGCTGGGGATGGCGGCAGGAGCTAGCGGACGAGTAGGTACTGCTCCAAGGGCGAGCTGGCGAGCGGGCGTGGTTTGGGCGGCGCTGGCCATTGCAGAGCTGTCGGGCGGCAGTGGCGGCTAGCTGCTGGCCTGCCGGAGACGTGGCGAGGGCTGTGGTGCTTGTGGGGAGCAGAAGGGGATATGGTGAGCTGGCTGCGGTCGATCAGGGACCCGAGTGAGTGCGGGGCGAGACGCGGCGGCTCGGTCCTGGCACGTGCAAAACGCGTGCTCCGCTCGCGCTCTGGGCGTGCACAGAGCACACACGTAACATGCTCGACGAAATGCGAAGGTATGTTAGGGGGCTCTATACCAAAAGAGGTTGAGCAGGGTGGGGTTATAGACTAGGGAAAAAACCACTGGACATGCTGGTTTGGTTAGGGGATCAAGTCCACGGTGCAAACAAAAGCTCATGTCAAAACTGATCATGCCCAAAAGGTGTTTGACAAAATGCCAGGGGCACTTAGGCATTTCTTGGAGTGGCCAAAACTTCCAGGGTGGGGTCTCTTTAGATGAAAGATAGGGTGGTGAGGTTAGTTTGCCCAAAGCTCAAACTTGCTAGTGCAAGTTTTGCAAAACTTCAGATCTGGATAGAAAGTAAAAGGCATTACCTCATGAACCAAAAATGATCCAATGGGTGCATGCTCCTGGACTTAGAGGTTTAACAGGGAGGACTATAAGTAGGGAAAAGAATCGAGGATAAAGGGGCAACTAAAAATGTGGTTGCTGTACAAAACCTCAAGTTGGACCAGAATGGAAAAGAGGATGATTCACTCAATTTTTCCAAAGAACATCACTAGGTTATTGCATAAAGTTGAATACTATGCTCCTACTGACATCCCAAAATTTTGGTAGAAGTTTTAAAGAAATAAATAAATAGGTTGTAGTGCAAATCTGCCCACTGGACCAGATTTTAAAATAAGGTGTAGAGCTCAAAATATTCAATGGGAAGAAGATATTTGTGCACAAAAGTGGTTTAAACACTCCATATGACATCTCCAAATTTAGGTGGGATTTTTGAATGAATTTATAAAAGGGTTGCAGTTCAAATGGGACCATAAACCATGGAAAATCATTTTTCAAGAAAATAAAGATCAGGAATTATATTGTATAATTAATTCCTCTGATAAAAGAAAATATTTACTTGAGAGGGTAAACAAGTTCAATATCATAATAGAAAAGTTCTCACTGAAGGAAACAACTCCAAGGTAAAAAAGAAATGTTTCAAACAAAAATCAAAAGGGAGCAAAGAAAATAAAAGTTTTAATTTCCTGGCAAAGTTTTTATTAACCAAAACAAGGCTAAAATTTTGGGGTGTCATAACACTACCCCCCTTAAGAAAAAATCTCATCCTCGAGATTTGCTAAAAGCTGTTTTAATAAAATAAAAAATATATGCGTTGAAACAAAAATGGCTACAGTGAGAGAGCAATAAGTGGTGCAAAAATACAGTGTGGGGTACTGGCGCTGCGTGGAAAAATCTACGGTTTTCGGGAGAAAATGAGGGATTTTCTGCACTGGATATAAATTTAGAATAATTTCTAAATTTAATAATACGCTGGTCGTACCCGAGAGCACAGTGCTCTATCTGGCTGACAGGTGGACCTGGGTCCACTGTCAGCCTTTCCATCTTCCTCTGGCTCTTTCTTCTTCCTCTCTCCCGCGTGCTTTCCCGCGCTTTCTCACTGGCAACGCCTAGCATGTAGGGCATCTAGGCCGTACCGTGGTAGTGCGCGGCGTGCTAGCTGCCGGTGCAGCGTGCACTCACCTCGCGGGCCAGTGCATTGTCGGCACTGCTCGAGGATTCGCCTCCGAACACCGGCGATCGGGCGACAAGCGGCGCTGGTGGACCTCGCCCACCGTACACCGAGCTCGAGCTATAAAATGGCCGAGGTGTTCTTCTCTTCTCTTCACACCTGGCCTCGCTTTCCCTTCTCCTTTATTCTCCTCTGTTTCCGATTGCCGAAGCTCGAGGCGAGGATCTAATGGCGGCGGTGGTGCCGGACTGGTACGTGATCCTGTTGTGCGGAGGGCCGGCACCGGTGCTGGGGCTCTCCGTGCTCCTGTGCGCGATGATCCTCGATGATCATCGTGATGCTGCTGCTCGGGTGTTGGCTCTCCGCGGTGGTGGTGATCACGAGGAGTAGGTGGGGTGTGTCGGGCGCTGACTGTTGTCGGGAGGTGCTCAGTTAGATGTAACACCGTTGCAAGGTTTTGCAAGCAGTGTATGTGCATCGAATGATTATGGTTGTGAGTCTGCTGCCGGGATGCTGCGGGAGAATAAAATTAATCCATGTCATGAGAAGATGTATGATGCAACAATTCAGGGAGAAAAAAATCTCACTCCAGGATTTCTCGCGAGAGAAAACGGTAATACATTAGAGTCAAACCGCAACAGAGCTACTCACATTAATAGAAACTAAATGATTTACTTGCCGCGCAAACTCGGGGTACCACACATAAGTTACAACACATAAATAAAAGTTGCGATAATAAATACAGCAGTGACGTCTAAATTGAAAACGGTAACTGGACGGGGTCCTGAGAAAATGTCTCTGGCACTGGGATACACTCCTCTTCTATCGGGGAAAGTGGATTGACCAGACGATGAATGTGTCTCTCCTGGTCGGGCCTCAGTGATCTGCCGATGGCGATCTGAGGATTTAAATCCGCGAGACTCTGGAGATAACCCATCACGTGCTAGTTTAAACACTCTTGAGCGATGACGTACTGGACAAGGTTGGCCAGGACTGGGTCTCTCTCAATTCGTCCACCGGGAAAGGATGTTACTCCTCCGGTGCTGCACGGCTCGGAAAGTAATAATACCCTCGCTCGCTGGCATAGGGTACCGAGAATCGAAGGCGAGCAAGCGCTTCGTACGCATCAGCTTCTATGGCCATATGTGGGGTTGGCATAGATTTCCCCATGAAGGAGACCTCCGTTGGGTCTTGGTTTGAGTTAACGGGAGGGATGTGCACTGCTGCCCAACATCTCGAGGTGGAAGGGGTGATTCTCGATTTGAACAGCTCGTACTGGGGTGGCTGGGTAGCGCCCATGGTACTGCAGGTAAAATCCCACAATATTTTGACAAAACTACCCGGGGTTGCATCTGGGGTTCTCAGATAAATACTTGGGCTCGGCATGGCAAGAAATGGTTGAGAGGGTGGTGCACAAGGTGAGGGGTGCTTGGCAAGGTCACGCGGTGGCATTTTTATAGCACCGGAGCTGGATCACTTTACCGTGGTCAAAGGTAAAGAATTTTGCTAGTTCCGCCCCAAGGGTCAGAGTCAAAGCCACAGATACACACATCTCACTAAAGTGACGTATCACTATGGGGTTTGTCGGGATGGTTTTGGTAGCGGTGCCTGGGATAGAAAAATCACACTGCATACTAATATATCCATGCAAGGATACTATTTAAAACGGAGGCACGACGACAGGCTGCGTTTATTCACAAGTCCACACGATTACAAAGCAAGGATACACTGGGACTCGACACTACTCAAGTGATTTAGTCTACCTCGTTTATATCCAAGCGGGCATGCCTTGTGGATGTCGAGGCTTCTCCACGGGTCTCACCGTCGGAATTAGCTGGAGAGGGTTGAGGGGCTGCAGGCTCGGGGTAGCGATGATGACCATCGCGGGGATTGTTGGCCACAATCCCGTTGGAGTGTGCTCCCAAAAGACGACGAAGTACTTCTGGGCTCATCAAAGCACCTTGGTTGACGGATGGGGCTGACCTCAGGGTCTCTATCGGGTGTCCGAATAGCATGACCGGGTTGTCGGCGTCGGGCTCGTTTTCTTCTCTCGCCGGGGCTCGATGAACCAGTTCTCCACGAGCAGTGATCAGATCAATGGTGATCTGATCGCACAGTTCCTCTAGTGCACCTACATAGCGCACTAGGTGCAGCAATGCAGGATCCGTCTCGTGATCTCCGTTGGCAACTTGGGGTGGTCTGCCATACCCTTCACGTCTGGGGTAGTAGTGGAACGAGCGACAGTTAACTCTGGGCGACAAGTGCTGGAGTTGAACTATAGCCTCTCGCGCCGCTAGTTGGACGGCTTGTGGCTCAAAGGAAGTTGTCCTTTCGGTGAACCTGTAAGGGCGTTCGGGCGCTAGACCCCTACTGTAGATGTGTACAGTGACCCAGAATTGACGGCTCTCACCGCTCATGGGTCCTTGGTACACAACATATTCCGGTGGCTCTTCTAACGCATAGGCACGACGGGTGAGGTTTCCGAGTATGGTCACAAAGCCTCCAAGGTTGGTTGCTGTGGTCTCGTTGTGCACGACAGGACCAGGCATTCTGGCTCGGTTTGGGGTAGGGGCTGTGATGTGCTGGTTTTGGGGCTAGTGTGCCCTTTTTATAGTAAAAGGGAATGAAGTCTTCCTTCGTACGCTTGCGAATGAGACATCTTGGGTGCTGGTCACTGGTGCGTGATCGACAGGCTGGGTTGATAGGTTGGGCACCGACTGCCAAAAGTGTCGGGTCATTGTGTGGCTATCTTGCACGAGAAGCTTGGCTGGGGGTTTGGTCAATGTCTGGTGGGTTGGTTTGCCTAAGTTATTGACCTGGCTAAGATAGGATTAGCCAATGGTCAGCCTGGCTCTGATACCAAGTCTGTCACGACCGGTTTTCCGGGTATTAATTTCCAAAAAAGGGCCGTTGTGCTCACCAGCCCCAGGATTACTGTTAGCTGATGAGGCACCAAACTGATACAGAATTTCCAAGCAAAATACAAATATGTAGTACAAGACCATTCTGGCCTATGAGTACAACAAGTGATTTCTAGAGGTTGATGACGGAAGCGGTTTGTGGATCATCAGTGTCTATGGGACTCCATTTCCCAACAGGAACAGCTGACCAGGTTAACTCCTATCTTCACGAGGCTGCTATCATCGTTGCTTAGGTTCCGTGGCTGCCATCGCGTCGCTCCTCTCCAAGCAAGAAATCTGGCCAAGACAATAGCCAGGGACAAGCAAGTGAGTACTTTGAATGTACTCGCAAACATTATGAACACGGTATAATATAAATGATAATCGTGCGTTGAAATATTCTAAGATCACATCGTCAGTCATAAAATAAAATCTCTGATGCAGACATGCAGGTTATTCATATGCAACACAAATAAGCAGTAATGGAGTGGAAATAAAATGCCGCAGTCGGGCGTCTGAGCAACACCACGTAAAGAGCTTATATCAAAATAAATAACAAGCGTGCCACAGTCGGACGTCTGAGCGACATCGCACAAAGGGATTATATCAAAATAAATAACAGGCGTGCCACAGTCGGACGTCTGAGCGACATCGCAGAAAAGGCTTATATCAAAATAAATAACAAGCGTGCCATAGTTGGACGTCTGAGCGACATCGCAGAAAGGGCTTATATCAAAATAAATAACAAGCGTGCCACAGTCGGACGTCTGAGCGACATCCCAGAAAGGGCTTATATCAAAATAAATAACAAGCGTGCCACAGTCGGATGTCTCAGCGAGATCGCAGCAAGGGCTTATATCAAGAGCAAATGACAAGCAATGCCACAGTCGGGCATCTCAGCGACACCACATAAAGGGCTTATAAAATAAATAATCACATTGAATATCCAGGAGGTAGAACCGTCCCAGGGATACTCAATAATAATATAATGGGTTAGTCCATAATAAACATAACATAATTATCACAAGTCATCAGTCATGATCCACGTTCTGGTTTAGTAGTTTCTCCTCCGAAGACCGACACTAAGACCGACACTTGACCCAACCCAGACTGTAGTCCTTAACCATGGACACGGCTATTCGAATAGGTTTAATCTCTATAGAGGGTGTACTCTTTACCCACGAGCAACGGATTCCATTAGTCCATTGGGACTAATTCCGTCTATGGCCTTTTAGCTTAACTTACCGGTGTCTAGAATCACCCACGACACCTGTCAAGCAAAACTCTAAGTAGGAAGGCTACAACCTCGCGTAGCATGGGATCAAATTTATATCGCGCGCTCTAAGGGGTGGCCTCCCCTCTCGGTCCCAACCGGAAACACCCATGCCCCCGGACCAGGTGGCCTGCCTACCGGCTAACACCGATATCTTCCACCATGGCCTCTCTGTACGGTGTGTGCTAGAAAGGGGTTGACGACTTATTGAACCGTACCCTACCTGCGGTAGGGACAAGTGGTAGTACGAGACAAGTATGGGGGTTACTGGAACAAGACTCGATCTATGGTCAATTCAGGAGGTTTATGAATTTCCTGCATGACATGTATAACAAAAACATTTCAACCAACAGAATCACCTCTCATTATACCTTACTATGCCATACCGGACATAACCGTCCTGACGGAGACCGGCGACAAGCTCACGCCTACCCAAGGCAGAGGCTTTCCCGAATTCCTTCCGGCATGCATGCAAAGCACATGAGGATGATTACCATCACAAGTGTGTTCATTTCCAACAGCATGGAAATCACTAATATGCATCCATGCAAATGATCATATCACATGAAATAACAAGTCCATCGAAATGAGGAGGTGTTATAAATGTGTCAATGAACATACCAAAAATATTATGCCGGGGTTCAGAATGCTTGCCTTCAAGTTGTGGAGGGGCAGTGTGCATCCTAAAACTTTTGAAAGTTTGCTTCTCTCTCTCCAAGGTCCTATTTTAAATAAATTTGAATCAACACATAAATTTCAAAACAGCACAAAAAGTTGTTTGAAATTTTTTAAAATAAATCTTAAAATAAACTAGACAATACTTGAGAGAGGTAGGAAAAAGAATCAACTCATTTGGAGTTTTATTTAAAAAGTTACAGCCAGTCAAAGTTTAGTCAAATCTGTTATTTAAAAATAAAATAGAAAAGAAAACATTTCAATTAAAGCCGTAAACGTCGAAAGCGTATTCTGGAAATACGTCTCCACTTATCCAGCGTGGACGGTTCCTGAGTCACTGACAGTGGGCCCGCCTGGCCCACTGGTCAGGTTTGACTAGTCCACCCTCCCTCCTCTTCCTCTGCCCGTGAGGGGGGCGGAACTCCGGCGAGGTTCGCTGGTGAACGGTGGCATCCTTCGGGAAACAGAGGTCACCCGCGGGCTCAGGGGATCAGGGCGATCCTACCGGTGGTCGCTTTGGTCTCTGGGGTGGATAGAGCTGCCTACGGCGGGCTCCGCGGCGTATGCCACAGTCTCGATCAAAATTGAGTAGGGGAGAGACTCACGAGGGGGAGAGGGGGTTCCTGGTGAAGAGAGTGGAGAGGGGGAGGCCCTGGTTGCGCCGAACGGAGCGGGGAGGCGGCGGTGGTTGGACTGGCCAGAGTGGGGGAAGACGGACTCTTTCTCTCCAACTGACGGCAACGGGGCACTAGGGGTACGGTGTGAGGCTTCTATTGTGCTCGGAGTGGCTCGAGGGACTCCCTTTTATAGTGTTTGCCACGTCGTTCGCGGCGGCAGTGGATGAGCTCGTCGGCGACCGACTTTCTGTAGCTGCAGGGCATCGTGGCGAGGCTGGGGATGGCGGCAGGAGCTAGCGGACGAGTGGGTACAGCTCCAAGGGCGAGCTGGCAAGCGGGCGTGGTTTGGGTGGCGCTGGCCATTGCGGAGCTGTTGGGCGGCAGTGGCTGCTAGCTACTGGCCTGCCGGAGACGTGGCGAGGGTTGTGGTGCTTGTGGGGAGCAGAAGGGGATATGGTGAGCTGGCTGCGGTCGGTCACGGACCCGAGTGAGTGTGGGGCGAGACGCGGCGGCTCGGTGCTGGCACGTGCAAAACGCGTGCTCCGCTCGCGCTCTGGGCGTGCATAGAGCGCGCACGTAACGTGCTCGACGAAATGCGAAGGTATGTTAGGGGGCTCTAGACCACAAGATGTTGAGCAGGGTGGGGTTATAGACTAGGGCAAAAACCACTGGACATGCTGGTTTGGTCAGGGGATCAAGTCCACAGTGCAAACAAAAGCTCATGTCAAAACTGATCATGCCCAAAAGGTGTTTGACAAAATGCCAGGGGCACTTAGGCATTTCTTGGAGTGGCCAAAACTTCTATGGTGGGGTCTCTTTAGATGAAAGAGAGGGTGGTGAGGTTAGTTTGCCCAAAGCTCAAACTTGCTAGTGCAAGTTTTGCAAAACTTCGGATCTGGACAGAAAGTAAAAGGCATTACCTCATGAACCAAAAATGATCCAATGGGTGCATGCTCCTGGACTTAGAGGTTTAACAGGGAGGACTATAAGTAGGGAAAAGAATCGAGGATAAAGGGGCAACTAAAAATGTGGTTGCTATACAAAACCTCAAGTTGGACCAGAATGGAAAAGAGGATGATTCACTCAATTTTTCCAAAGAACGTCACTAGGTTATTGCATAAAGTTGAATACTATGCTCCTACTGACATCCCAAAATTTTTGTAGAAGTTTTAAAGAAATAAATAAATAGGTTGTAGTGCAAATCTGCCCATTGGACCAGATTTTCAAATATGGTGTAGAGCTCAAAATATTCAATGGGCAGAAGATATTTTTGCACAAAAGTGGTTTAAACACTCCATATGACATCTCCAAATTTTGGTGGGATTTTTGAATGAATTTATAAAAGGGTTGCAGTTCAAATGGGACCATAAACCATGGGAAATCATTTTTCAAGAAAATAAAGATCAGGAATAATATTGTATAATTAATTCCTCTGATAAAAGAAAATATTTTCTTGAGAGGGTAAACAAGTCCAATATCATAATAGAAAAGTTCTCACTGAAGGAAACAACTCCAAGTTAAAAAGGAAATGTTTCAAAAAAATCAAAAGGGAGCCCAGAAAATAAAAGTTTTAATTTCCTGGCAAAGTTTTTATTAACCAAAACAAGGCTAAGCTTTTGGGGTGTCGCAGTCCGATTTTAGTAATGAGTCAACCAGGAAGTTTGCATTGTAATCTCGGTAGTACCGATTGCTCAAACTCGGTGAGACCGATTTTGGTAATGGGCATACACAGAGAGATTACAATCCCATCTCGGTGAGACCGAGATCCCTATCGGTGAGACCGATTTGCCTAGGGTTTGTGGCAGTGGCTATGTCATCTGAACTCGGTGGCGCCGGATAGAAAGAATCGGTATGGCCTAGTTTGACTTTAGGTTTAGGTCATATGTGTGGAAGTGGGAAAGTAGTGGAAGGTTTTGGAGCATATCACTAAGCACTGTGGAGCAAGAAACTCATTAAGCAACAACTCATCCCTTCTTGATAGTATTGGCTTTTCCTATAGACTCAATGTGATCTTGGATCACTAAAATATAAAATGAACGGTATTGAGCTTGAAGCTTGAGCCAATCCTTTGTCCTTAGCATCTTGAAGGAGTTCCCACATCCTTTAGTCCATGCCACTCCACTGTTGAACTTATCTGAAACATACTAGATAAAAGTGTTAGTCCAACAAGAGATATGTTGGCATTAATTACCAAAACCACCTAGGGAGCACTTGTGCTTTCAATTCCCCCTTTTTGGTGATTGATGACAACATACATCAAAGCTTTAGATAAAGATATAAAGAATAGTAAGTAAAGCTTTGGAAAGACATGTAACAAGCATATGCTCCCCCTACATGTATGCAATCATGTGAATATGGAATATAGAACCATGTGAGAGCATAACCCTGATAGAGTAGGCAATGTGTTACATGTATCTTGGCCATATGCATCAGAGCAAAGAATATTAAAGAGAATACCTTCATGCCTATAAGTCCTTGCAAACTGTATGTACATCAGCAAGAATTCCTCATACACATGATTGTGATGCATATACTTACCTTGTAGTCTTGAGTTGGCTTAGGATGGAATCAACCGTGTAAACAAGGTTAGATAACATAGGTACATCTACTAGCCAGAGCAAACAGAAGAAACCACAAGAATACCAAGACTGGGATGACATGTAGAAATTGAGTACTAAGTACCACATTGGATTAGACATGTCCCCAAGAGTAAAGATATGCAATGAATTTGAATGATTTATTTCCCTTAGATGTCTTGCTCCCCCTGAATCTAGCATGGCATACTGGGAGAAGATAGGGAACAGAAAATCAGAGCTGAAAGATATAAATGAACAGAGCTAATGAAAGCTAATGCAAATAAGCACATATGAACATGTCTTTCCCCTCAAGAAGACATGTGGCATCTCTCCTCTTGAACACCAAGCATCTGGGATCATTGAGAAATACTTTCTACTTGAGTATTCTCTCCCCCTGGAGATCTCTTTCTCCCCCTGAGGAGGTGATATTCTCTCTCTCTGATGTGATCTCTCTAAGTGATAAGCTTTGATGTGATCTCTCTCTCCCCCTTTGACATCAATTTCCAAGAAGGGTTGATCATTGAGACACAGTTCAAAGCATTTATAAAAATGTGATGCTTGTAGAGGACAAGATTCATTGAGTGGAGCTGGATTAGAAGAAACACAGAATAAGTGGCAAACTGTTTTTCCTGTTGTGAAATCGGTGGCACCGAGTGATATGCTTCGGTTGGACCGAAAGCAACAAATCGGTGAAACCGAGTTCATCACAAAGAAAACACTTGTCACCTCAGCTCACTAGACTAGTAAGATCTCTCAAAGATTTGCAAGGAATTTACTGAATGATATGCAATGAATTTGAATGCAGAAAAAGCAGAGCAAACAGAAAAGAAATCTAGATGAAGTTTTTTTTGTTGAAAGGGGTAAACAAATATGCATGAGACAAATGCAAAAACACAAAAAAGAACACAAGATAACTTCATCTAGAGATGGTCGGCGACAAAGTCACCTATGTTAGAGTATATTAACTTAGGAGTAAAGTGAGATCACTTGATCATAGGTCATACTCGTCGCTTAAGCTCAAAATGGGGTTGCCATTTTTCCTTTAAGCATCTTGATGTATTCACATCTTGACGAGTTGCTTTAGCTCCTGACTTGGAGTAAAGCTTCTCTAGGATGGAATAACATACCTTGGTTGGTGGTGTTGTCCATGTAGTTGAACTTGACTGGGTTGCTCAAGGTTGGTGTAGTTCATCAATAGTTGGGAGCACCACTTGGAATTTGAGTCCATCTACCTACATGGGTTAGTTATTGCAAGGAAGAGCACTTGTGTATCCAAAAATGACAATCCTGAAGCTCAACATAGAATTTGTCAAAGGATATGTTTGAATGGTTTTTGTCCTTCCTTGTCTTCATCCACCATAGTGTACAGACTTGATGATGTAGAGATTGCTCAAGATGTGAGTAGAGTTGCAATCTCATGGAATTTCATTCAACCAAGTACCTACATGGGTTAGATAACATGCAAGATGCAAATATATCCAAGACATAAGATTTTCATCATAA
Source organism: Triticum aestivum (assembly GCF_018294505.1). NCBI lineage: Eukaryota > Viridiplantae > Streptophyta > Magnoliopsida > Poales > Poaceae > Triticum > Triticum aestivum. The sequence goes on from NC_057810.1 coordinate 269,338,614, forward strand.
GAGAAAAATCAAGGATTAATCATAAGCTCATGTCTTGCATGTATCCAATGGAGTTTCTACTCCAAGTTTGAAGCATCAATGATGTTCAATTCTCCTCTTAACCTGCAAAATACTTTCTCATCAAGAGGTTTAGTGAATATATCCTCTAATTGCTTTTCGGTGCGAACATGCTTAAGATTAATGTCACCCTTAGCAACATGATCTCGAATGAAATGATGACGAACTTTAATATGCTTAGTTCGAGAATGTTGTACGGGATTATGACCAATTTTGATAGCACTTTCATTGTCACAAAGAAATGGAACATGTTTCACATATATCCCATAATCTTTAAGAGTTCTGGTCATCCAAAGTAATTGAGCACAACATGAACCAGCGGCAATGTATTCCGCTTCGGCGGTGGATAAGGATACCGAGTTTTGTTTCTTGGAGGACCAAGACACAAGAGATCTACCAAGAAATTGACAAGTACCTGAAGTGGACTTTTTATCAACCTTGTCTCCAGCATAGTCCGAGTCGGAGTAGCCAACAAGATCGAAAGAGGCCCTCTTAGGATACCAAATGCCAAAATTTGGTGTATGGATTAAGTATCTCACTATCCTTTTCACGGCCTTAAGATGAGATTCTTTAGGAGCAGCTTGATATCGTGCACACATGCACACACTTAGCATGATATCGGGACGTGAAGCACATAGATATAATAATGAACCAATCATAGAGCGATAAACCTTTTGATCAACCGGTTAAATCAAGATGTCTGCTAGTAGGCATGGGTGTAGACATACCTTTGCATTCTTGCATATTGAACTTCTTGAATAAGTCCTTTGTGTACTTCATTTGAGAAACAAAGGTACCTTCCTTAGTTTGCTTGATTTGCAACCCAAGAAAGAATTTGAGTTCACTCATCATAGACATCTCAAACTTCTCCAACATTAGCTTCCCAAACTTTTCACTAAAATGAGGGTTAGTTTAACCAGATATAATATCATCAACATAGATTTGGCACACAAATAGTTCTCCTTTAACCTTTTTAGTAAAAAGAGTAGAATCTATTCTCCCAATTTCAAAGCCTTTTTCAATGTGGAACTTGATCAAGCATTTATACCACGCTCTAGGAGCTTGTTTAAGACCATAAAGAGCTTTGTGAAGTTTGTAAACATGATTTGGTTTCTTAGGATTGACAAAGCCGGGAGGTTGCTTAACATAAACTTCCTCCACTATTTCACCATTTAGAGAAGCACTTTTATTGTCCATTTGGTACAAGGTGATATCATGATGATTAGCATAGGCAAGTAAGATGCGAATGGACTCAAGTCTAGCAACGGGAGCATAAGTCTCACCATAGTCCATACCTTCAACTTGTGTGTAGCCTTGGGCGACGAGACGTGCTTTGTTGCGAACTACTTGTCCATCTTCATCTTGCTTGTTGCGAAACACCCATTTGGTACCGATGATGTTGTGGTTGTTGTCGGGCTTCTCAACCAATGTCCAAACTTGGTTCCTCTCAAAGTTGTGTAGTTCTTCATGCACAGAATTTATCCAATCCGGATCTTCCAATGCTTCTTCAACCTTCATCGGTTCAGTGCTAGATATGAAAGAATAGATTTCCCAAAAGTTAGCTAAACGAGTTTTAGAGCGAGTGATTCTCCCGGTTTGAATATCATTGTAGATTTTCTTGATGGGATGGTCTTTAGCAATTCTTGCTCGAACTCGTGAAAGCTTTTGCTTGGTTCTTGGTTGAACTTCTTCTTCATCTTGTTCTCCTTCTTGGCCTTCACCATTGTTGGCGTTGTCGTTCTCTTGTCGTGGTGGAGGAGGTTGTTGACATTCATCTTGATGCACTTCTGTCGGTGTACTAAAGTAGGGGTACCTTAGTATCCCGAACTTGTGCACGGGCAGTCGCAGCGTCCCGCGGCAAGGCTTGCCGGACGTCCGCCAAGATCCTTCGCTATTCCTATTACTGCCATTCAAGAACAAAGTGTTTAACTGAGAAGATAGAGTCCCGGCAAAAGGGGTTTGCCGGGAAGGACAAGACCCCGGTAAGAGGAGCTTGCCGGGAAGGCCAACCTTGGCATTTTTAGAGACTTGCCGTGATGCACCGCGCGTCCCGGCAAGGCCCGGCGGGCGACAAGCTGGCGGGTACGACAAGACAGCGACCGCGGCAAGGCGCTTCCCACCACTCTGCGCCCCTGCTCCAGCACATCTGACGACGTGTCGCCGCAGGATCGCTCCTGGTGCACGTGGCGGGTAGCTGTGTAGCCAAGCGGTGCGAGGTGGCAAGTGAAGGTGACCAGAAGGCCATCGTGGCGATCGGTGGCGCCCCTAACGGTCGTTTCTTGCACTGTTTGGGCGACCGGACGGGCATTAAATGCCCTTGTCCCCTGCCGTCAGAGTTAGGTAGGGGGCACTGTTGATAGCGGTTGTACCAGCCCCTGTTTTTACTCTTTTACCCCTCTCTCTACGCTGCCACTTGTCGGTGACCCCTTTAGGCTATAAAAAGGAGGCCCATGCGCACGTAGAAGGGGTTCGACTCATTCGAAACTAGAACACACCCATGCACTCGAGCAAGAACAGAATAGAAACACAAAGCAGCAGTAGGAGTTTTATCTCTCCTGAGAGCTCCGAAGCTGGGTAAAATCCCTCGCGTGCTTCGCCTCGATCTGCTCTTCATGCGCCCTCCGCTCCCTTGCCGGACCGAAAAGGGGCCCTGCCGCATAGGTGTTCGTTTCCCACGACATCTTTGGCGCGCCAGGTAGGGGAGCGTCGAGGTTGTGCGAACCTGATCCAGCGTTTGCGCGCGCTACATCAACATCTTCATCGACATGCCACCGAAGAAGAAGGCTTCGGAGGTGGCCGCTCCGTCTACGACTATCGTACCGCCACCGGAGCAAACGGGCGGTGGGGTGGACGCCGGCGGAGGAGCGGGCGCCGACGGGGGGACTCACGTCGTCACCAGGTCCAAGGACAAGGCCCCGCAAGCTTCAGCGTCTGTACATCCGCCGCACCCCTCCCAGGAGGTGCAGGATCGACAACGCCACGGTGCTCCCAGCACCGTACTCGCGTTGGAACAAGGCCAAGCTGGTGGGTCGCGGGATGCTCAAGGCCAACATACACGTCAACACGCTGGCACGAGCGCAGTACGGTCGCCTGGGCGAGATGTTGCTCCTTCTAACACTGTTAGAAGTTTGACCATATCCCGCACCTCGCATCGCTCGCCACCGCCACCCAAGACTCCAGAGGAAGCACTGGCCCGAGCCCAGCTACTTCTAGATTACCCTCCAGCGCCAGACAAGATCGACGACTGGAGGCCCACCATTCAGAGCCTCATCGGCTTCGCCAATGGCGACAAACCCCGGCAACCGAGCACATCGAAGCCCCGGCAAGACGCCCAGGCGCAAGCCGACACCGACAAGACTGCTGGGGGTGCCACCACCATGCACTCCCCACCCCAAAGGCCAAGATCACCGACTCGCCGGGCCAACCTCGACACCGACTCCACCGCGTCGTCAGACCCGCGAGCTCGCCGCGATCAACGCCAAGTTCTCCAAGAACGACGACACGAAGACGCTCGTACTTGCATCGAGCGTCGAAGAGAAGCGCGGCGTCAGTCAGACCAGCGCGCTGGGCCCACTGTTGATATGCATGCGCCAGGGGAACCATGCGACTTGCCGTACGCGGTAGGTTGCCCTGCGTTCACCCGTGAGCTGCGGCAGGTCCAGTGGCCCAGTACCAACAACTTCAAACCAGACGTGCCCGAGAAGTACGATGGCAGGATACATCCGTCAGAGTTCCTAAGCGTCTACACCATCGCTGTGCAGGCTGCCGGGGGGCGCGACGAGAAGATCCTTGCCAACTACTTCCCGCTGGTGCTCAAGCCCAACGTCAGATCTTGGCTCATGCACTTGCCGGACAACTCCATCTCTTCATGGGCAGACCTGTGACATCAGTTTGTCGGCGCCTTCACAGGCGGCCACAAACCCCATGGCCAGGAGAGCGACCTTCATCTGCTCGCCCAGAAGGAAGGAGAACCCCTGCGCAAATACATACAGAGATTCAGCCAGGTGCAGCGCAACATCCCAGATGTCCACCCTGCCGCAGTTATCAGCACGTTCCATCAGAACGTGCGTAACCGCAGGATGAGAGAGGAGATGGCGATGTGCAAAATCAGAGATGTCAGCGAGCTATATGCTCTGGCCGACAAATGTGCACGTGCTGAAGAGGGGAGGAAACTCCCCGAAGAGAACGCAGGAGCAGAAGGATCTGACAGTGAGGATGCCGCCACAGCAAAGAGGAACCGGAGGCGGAATAACAGAAAGAGAAAAGCTAAGGATGTGCTAGTTGTCGAGCAGTCCGGCAATGGAGGTGGCGCCGAGAAGGCCAAAGCTGGTGACTCCGGCGAGGCTGTGGTGGCCGCCGACAAGCAGGACGGCTCCGGCAAGCAGTACTGCAAGATCCACCGCACCAAGGGCCATGACCTCCAGGCCTGCAAGAAGGTTGAGCAGCTCGTAGAGCTGCAGAAAGCTGAATACGAGTGCCACGACAAGGAGAAGGCCCAGGAAGGTGGCGGAGGATCCGGAAAGAAGCGTCCCGCCCGGGGAGGACGCCGCGGCAAGGCCAAGCAGCGGCAAGGAGACAGACCTCCCCGCGGCCGCGACACGGATGAAGACGAAGATGAAGATGAAGAGATGGATGAGGATGAGGCCGACGAGCAGGATTTTCAGAAGGCGACGGAGGTTTTGTGCGTCGACGGTGGTGCTTCTCTGCATACCTCGCACCACCAACTCAAACAGTGGGTGCAAGAAGTAAATGCAGCAGAACCGTCCGTTGAGTCGCGCAAGCCCCTGAAGTGGTCCAGCCCGCCCATCATCTTTGATGTCGAGGATCACCCTGATCGCATAACTGCGGTCAGGTGCTTGCCGATGTTGGTTTCGCCAACAATCCGCAACCTCAAGGTCACGAAGATGCTGGTTGACGGTGGGGCCGGCCTGAACCTAATCTCTTCCGCGGTGCTCAAGAAGCTCCAGATCCCCGACAGTGAGCTCGAAGAAACCGGCACCTTTCAAGGAATCAACCCGGGAAGGAGCAAGCCAAAGGGGAAGATCACGCTGCCAGTAATGTTTGGCAGCGAGCTGAATTTCAGGATAGAGAGACTCACATTTGACGTTGCTGATTTCCCATTGCCCTACAATGGGATACTTGGCCGTCCAGTGCTCGCCAAGTTGATGGCAGCCTCTCATTACGCCTACAACGTGCTCAAGATGCCCGGTCCGATAAGTGTCATTTCTGTCCATGGCGACAAGAAAGATGCACTTATCTGTACCGACAAGATCTACCGGGAAGCAGCAGCCGCAGCAGAACGCAAACCACTTGCCGCTGAAGCTCCCGAGGGGGAGAAGAAGACCAAGTCCGGCAAGAGTAGCTCTGATGCCCACTCTGGCAAGCGCACCTCTTCGGAGTGCTGCGCTACCATCGAGGATGCAACATCGAGCTCCACCGGCAAGTGCAAGAAGGGAAAGATAGCTTCACCAGAGACAAAGAAAGTGGCCGCCAAGGAGGACGGCACTGGTGGTACCTTCACCATCAGTGCCACACTTGACCCTAAATAGGAAAGTGCGCTCGTTCCTTTCCTGCGGGCGAATGTCGATGTGTTTGCATGGCAACCATCTGACATCCCCGGTGTTCCCAGGAAAGTAATTGAGCACCACCTTGCCGTCTGCCCTCACGCGTGGCCCGTCAAGCAGAGAGTCGGAAAACAAGTAGTAGAACGCCAAGAGTTCATTGCAGAGGAGATCAAGAAGTTGGAAGCAGCAGGCCTGGTCCGAGGAGTACTCCATCCAACGTGGTTAGCCAATCCAGTAGTCATGCGCAAAGCGAATGGGAAGTGGAGGCTTTGTATTGACTTCACTGATGTTAATAAAGCTTGTCCCAAGGATACATTTATCTTGCCGCGCATTGACCAGATTGTCGACTCCACGGCAGGATGTGATTTGCTTTCATTCCTTGATGCATACTCAGGATATCATCAGATCTTCATGGCAGAAGAGGATGAAGAGAAAACCGCATTCATTACTCCATGTGGCACGTACTGCTTTGTACGGATGCCTTTCGGACTAAAGAATGCTGGTTCAACATTTGCAAGGGTAGTCAGTCATGCTTTTGAGCCACAGCTGCACAGAAATGTAGAAGCTTACATGGATGACATAGTGGTCAAGAGCAAGGACAAAGGAACTCTGATCCAAGATTTGGACGAGACTTTTGCAAATCTGCGCAAGATCAATCTCAAGTTGAACCCCGAGAAGTGCGTGTTTGGATTTCCTTCCGGCAAGCTTCTCGGGTTCTTTGTGTCCCAGAGGGGGATTGAAGCCAATCCCGATAAGATCAAGGCCATCGAGCAAATCGAAGCACCAAAGCGAGTCAAGGACGTACGAAGGCTTGCCGGCTGCGTTGCTGCTCTCAGTAGGTTCATCTCTAAGTCTGCGGAGCGTGCCCTGCCGTTTTTCAAAATTTTGAAAAAGGCAGGTCCAATGAAATGGACTCCGGAAGCAGAGGCTGCGCTCCAGGACTTGAAGAGATACCTATCCTCCACTCCAATACTTGTCGCACCTAGGCCACAAGAGAAGTTGCTGCTATATCTAGCGCCAACCAATCAAGTGGTTAGTGCTGCGTTAGTAGCAGAGAGGGAGGCGGATGATGAGCCAGCGACCGCGGCAAGCGAATCCAGCGACAAGCAGGGGGCTTCCCCGACAAGCTCTGGTCCCGACAAGGATGGATCTGTGCAGCTACCGGAAGGGAAACAAAAGAAGATGGTGGAGCGCCCAGTTTATTTTGTCAGTTCCCTTCTGCAGGGAGCTAGATCAAGGTACTCTGGGGTGCAGAAGCTGCTTTTCGGCCTTCTCATGGCCTCGAGGAAGCTGCGCCATTACTTTCAAGCACACGAGATCACAGTTGTCACTCGCTTTCCGTTGAAGAGGATATTGCAGAATCCAGAAGCAACAGGAAGGATTGTCGAGTGGGCACTGGAATTGTCAAGCTTTGGCCTCAAGTTTGAGAGTACCTCAACTATCCAGAGCCGAGCATTGGCAGAATTCATAGTAGAATGGACGCCAACACCTGATGAAGAAACTCCGGAGACGAGCATCCCCGTCAAGGAAGCAAGCAAAGAATGGATCATGTACTTTGATGGTGCCTTCTCGCTGCAAGGCGCCGGTGCGGGCGTACTACTTGTCGCACCCGCCGGAGAGCACCTCAAGTACGTGGTCCAGATGCACTTTCCCAAGGAGCAAGCAACAAACAATACTGCAGAGTATGAAGGCTTCCTTGTCGGACTCAGGATCGCGGTAGACCTTGGGATCAAGAAGCTTATTGTCAGGGGTGACTCACAGCTTGTCGTCCGTCAAGTAAACAAAGATTGTCAGAGTCCATTGATGGAAGCCTACATTGATGAAGTGAGGAAGTTGGAAGAGCATTTTGACGGCCTGCAAATGGAACATGTTCCAAGAGCTAAAAATGATATTGCAGACGGCCTGTCAAAGTGCGCCGCACTCAAGTTACCTGTGGAACCAGGAATTTTTGTGCTCAAGCTGACTCAACCTTCTATAACACCATCAACTGGACAGGGCAAGAAGAGGAAGTTGGTTACTGGCGACTACTTTCCGGCAGAGCTCCCCGAAGCCGCCGTCAAGAAGGTCCCCAAGATCAACACAAAGAGCGTTGAGGAGCAGTCTGCTCCGACAAGCCCTAGGGTTTGTTTCATTGAAGCAGACGCTCCCGACAAGCTGTGTCCCGACACGCTTGCCGGGGAGCATCACGCTCCGGCTGAACCACAGATTCTTGCCGTGGAAGCAGATGTTCCCGCAGCAACATTTGCGCCTTTAGTCCTTGTCGTTGAGCCACAAGCTCCGGCATGGGCACAGTAGATCGTCCATTTCCTTCAGACAGGAGAACTTCCCGAAGAACAAGAAGAAGCGGAGAGAGTAGCCCGGCAATCAAGTATGTACCAGTTTGTCGATGACATACTGTACATAAGAAGGTTCAACGGAGTGAAATTGAAGTGCATTTCCCGGGAAGATGGACAGGAGCTGTTGGCGGAGATACATGGAGGCATATGTGGTCACCACATCGGCGCAAGAGCACTTGTCGGCAAAGCTTTCCGGCAAGGTTTCTTCTGGCCGACAGCCCTCCAGGATGCAACTGCACAAGTAACCAAGTGTGAAGCGTGCCAGTTCCACTCCAAGCAGATACATCAACCAGCTCAAGCTCTCCAAACAATCCCTTTATCCTGGCCATTTTCGGTTTGGGGGCTCGACATCCTCGGCCCCTTTCCCCGAGCTGTCGGGGGCTTTGAGTACTTGTACGTTGCAATCGACAAGTTCACAAAGTGGCCTGAAGTGGAAGCAGTGAGGAAGGTGACAGCACAGTCAGCAGTCAAGTTCTTCAGGTCAATTGTTTGCCATTTCGGAGTCCCTAACAGGATCATCACCGACAATGGCACACAATTCACGAGCCGCACCTTCATGCAGTACGTCCAAGATCTTGGCGCCAAGATCTGCTTCGCTTCTGTTGCTCACCCGAGAAGCAACGGTCAAGCGGAGAGGGCAAACGCTGAAGTGCTGCGCGGGCTCAAGACCAGAACTTTCGACAGGCTGCGCAAGTGCGGAAGAAATTGGATCGAGGAGCTGTCGGTGGTTCTTTGGTCGATCAGGACGACGCCAAATTGAGCCACTGGCCAGACACCTTTTGCTCTAGTCTATGGAGCAAAAGCAGTTCTCCCCACGGAACTCGTATACAGATCGCCTCGAGTGCTCACTTATGATGAGCTTGAGCAAGAGCAGCTGCGGCAAGATGACGCGCTGCTCCTCGAGGAAGATCGTCTTCAGGCTGCTGTACGAGCTGCTCGCTACCAGCAAGCTTTGCATCGCTACCGTAGCCGCAAAGTTAATGCCAGAAGCTTCGAGGAAGGCGACCTTGTTCTTCGGCGCGTTCAATCCGCCAAGAATTCCAACAAGTTGACGCCGAAGTGGGAAGGCCCTTATCGGGTGAAACGAGTCACTAGGCCTAGAGCTATCCGCCTTGAGACCGAAGATGGCTTTCCGGTGAGCAACTCCTAGAACATAGAGCATCTTCGTAAGTTTTACCCATAAGGCGCAGTTGCCGGAACCTGTTCCGGCAACCACCTTTTGTACAAGCCTTGCCGCTGTTGCATGTAACCCTTTGTACAAAGTCGGGGGAAGATCCCGTGCATAAATAAAGTTTATGTGCTCCGCACATCTTGTCAAATTTCATGCATTCTTTCTTTTTTGCGTGTTTTATCTGACACTTTGTGCAGCACTTGCCCCTGGTAAGCAATAACGAGCCTTAAGGCCCCATATCATTATTTTCTCTTCTTTCTTTTTCTAAAAAAGAAGGTTCCTTCGCCCACAAGTTCACGGGGGGGAGGGGGGGGGAGGAGAGGATAAAGGTGTGGACCGGGCGTCGTTCAAAGAAGTATGGCCTTGCCGGGACACAGACGACAAAAAAAGGTAAGTTGCCAAAGTTTGAGCATGATCAGTTCTTAAAATTTTAAGCTATCCTCCTTGAACGACTGTGCTTTGTATGGAAAACCTGTGCGCGGAGGAACCTCCTCGTAGCTAGTTGCGCCCTTACTTTGTTTCGAGTCCGCTCAACAACGTAAGTGTGCTGCAACTAGTTGCGGCAAGGTTTCTTGCCGGAGCCGGCACCGCCAGCGAGCTGCTGATGTTCCGCACTCAGCACTCGCGGCAAGCGTGCCCGTGCCGGCAAGTTCCCTAAAAGCGTAGGGTAAAAATATACAAAGAAAAGGACCAAGTAAAGGAGATAGCATAGCAAGCATTGCCCAAAATAGAGTTATATTACAAAAGTAATTTGTTGCGGCACTGACTAAATTTTTCTCATGACTTAAATAAACAGCGACAAGGAAGGGAGAAGAAGGGTGGCCTAATCCACGCGCTCGCCGTCAACCCTCCTGACCTCATTCATCTTGTCCACGATGGGTGCGACAATGGCTTTGAGTTCTTCAAGATCAGCACCCGCCGACAGCTTCTTGAGGACGCGGGTGAGGTCGAGGCCCGGATTGCGGAAGAGTATCTTCACCAACACCTTCTCCAAGACCTTGGCGCAGATTGCGCGCGACTCGTCCGCCAGCTTCTTTGGGATCCTTTCCCGGAGTTGCTGGAGGGCCGTCACCACGCCCTTGAAGAAAAGAGTAAGCTTGGCGCTGGGCTGGAGATTTTCGTCAGTGGAGTACCCGAAGCCCGCCAAGTCCAGTTCCGCCAGCTCCTTGTCGATGGCTGCAGCGATGTTGACGAGGCCCTCCGTCCAGAGCTCCACTGTGGCCTTGAAAGTGTTCTGAGTCTCGGAAGCCCTCGTCAGCAGCTCCTCGCTGCCCTTGACCTCTTTCTTCAAGTCATCCTCTCGCCTCTTGGCGGCGTCCAGCGTCTCCGTCAATGTGGCCAGCTTCAGCTCCAGATCAGCGCTCGAGTCCTTGGCGGCGTTCAGTTCCTTGATCTTGTCGACAAGTTGAACTTGCAGATCGCCATGGGCAAGGGCATCCTTCTCACGTTCGCGCTGGAGTGCGGAAAGCTCCTCATCCTTCCCTTTCATATCAGCCTCCAGCTGCGTCACCTTCGCTTCCAATTCCCTCTTGGCGGCCTCGGCAGCTGCGGCAGCATCCTTCGCTTCCTTGAGCGCCCCGCCAATTGATTGTTCCCGGGCGGCGAGATCCTCCTCGTGGCTGTCCAAGTTAACCTTCTTCTGTGTCAGCTCACCTTCCCACCTGGACAGCTCCTCGGCGGCGAGCCTCTGCTGCTCTTCGGCTTCAGCCTTTTCGAGGATGAACGCCTTCTTCGGCTCAACGAGCTGCGCCCTCTCCTCAGCAATGGATTGGAGGGCCTCCTGGTTGCGGCTCTTGAGCTCCTCCGCATGCTTCTCTATGTCAACTCCCGCCCGCGCGACCAGCGCTTCCCGGGACTCAAGCTTCGCTTGCCGGGCGCTGTAGAGTGACACCAACTTTCAGAGCAACTGCTCCTCCTCGGACTCGCCGTTGCTGCTGCTTGGCACGTCAACCACTGCCAGCCCAGCAGAGGCGAGTACTTCCCCATCAAACTCCTCTCCTTCAACCGGTGCCCTGGAGCTTGACGCCGAGGGAAGCTTGATGTATACGCCCTCGCCCGCCTTCCAGTAGGCGCCTGGATGGGGCTCCTCGGAGCCCGGCGCTGCATCAGCGGCGGAGGGGTCGGCAGTCGGTGTAGCGCCTTGCGCTCCTGCACCCTCAGGGTCGCCAGTACGATTGCCGGACCCCTCGCCAGCTCCTGCGCCAGCAGCCTTGGCGGCTTCTTCGTCGGCGGGTTCATGAGCGCCGACCTCTCCCTCGTCAGCGGCGACATCTTCAGTATTGCCGCGTGCGCCTTCCTCGCCGGTGGCCTCAGTCTCCATCGGGTCTGTGAGAGGGGGATCAGAAGACAGGAAGAGGAAGAAAAAGTCAAGCAAAGATCCAAAAAGAAGATCAGAAGAAAAACCCAAGGGAAAATTTCCGACAAGGAGGGTTACCTGTACTGGGCTCCATGACCATGGGCTCCACCACCGGAGGATCGCTGGTCCCGTCCCTCGCTGGGGAACTGCCCCTTGCCGGGGACCGCTCCCTTGCCGGAGAGCGCTCCCTTGTCGGAGAATCGCCCCTTGGCGGCGTAGTCGAAGCAAACAGCACCTCTGGAGCGGCTTCTGGTTGCTCCTGATGGGCCTGCTCTGCTCCTACACAAGTGAGTCAACAATCAAGATGTCAGCAAAAGAAGAAACACCCATGCACGCCCCACAATAGAAAGTGAACCAAACACTTACGCTGGGGGCTGTGCTGGGGGCTGCTGCGAGGAGAAGGAACCGGGTCCGTCAAGGTGGTCTCAGACGTGTCTTCTGCCATCACAGCAGGATCGTCCTCGATGACAACCACAGGGTCCTTGGCCCTCTTCGCCGCTCTCTCGGCCAGAGTCCTGAAATGGAATAGGGATTCAGAGGGAAGCAGATCAGATGCAAGACAGGAAACAACAAAGATTGAAGAAATACAAGTACAACAAGGGAAAAGTCTTACTCCTCCTCTTCTTCATCCTCGTCGGAGCTCAGTGCAGAGAGGTTGAAGTATGGTACCCTTTCTGCGTGGTGTGGCGGAGGAGTAGGCTCCCTTCGATGTTTACTAGGAGCTGCGGCAGGGTCAGGCGTGGCGGCCCGAGAAGATCCCGCCTCAGTTGCCGGCGCGTCCTGAGATGCTCCCGCGGCAACGGTACTTGCCGCGGTGGAGCGTGTCCCACGGCGCTGCGGCTTTTGGCCTGCCTGCCGCCCTGCTATATCTCCAATTCGACGGAGGCGCCTTCTTGGTTGAAATTGGGGCTGCGCTGGGGGCTCCGCCTGTGGCAAGCTGCTCGAAGATGGCTGGCCGCTCGCGCCCTCGGCAGGCTCGCTCGCTTCGGCTTCGGGCTCCCCCTCGCCAACGGCCCCTCCGGCAAGGTCTTCCTGGTCGGCAAGGCTTGCCGCCTCGGCCGCCTCTACCTCCTCCAATGTGAAGCCAAATTCACCCACTGCGGCGGCTGCCGCCGCCTCTTCGGCCCTGGTGGCGATGTATCGCATCTCGTCGTCGGTGGTGTCGTGGGTGAGGATCCTCTGTTCGTCGGCATGGACTGCTACCTCCGCCAAGCCATCGAAGAATTGCCGCACGACGTCGTCAGCGGGCTCCATCCAAGTTGGGTTTATCCCGTGCGAGTCGCACTCTGGCATCATTGCACAGATGCGATCACGCTGGGAGTTGTTGCACAGTGGGATGACACCCTGCGGCAGCCTAAACCACTCTGGATGGTTGGCGTCATGCTTGAACATCTCCTTGAGCATCCCGTCAAGCTTCAGAACTGTGAAATTGAAGCTGAGCCCAAGACGCAGCCTCATGATATCCGTCGGGCCGCCAAACAGCCAGACGGGCCTCCCCCTCTTCTACAGAGGGGCGATGCGACGGCGAAGGAAGTCCGCGCCCACGGCCCCTGCGGTGAGCCCGGCAAGCCGGAGCCGCAGGATTCGGGTGGTGGCGATCTTCAGCTTGGCGTCGTCCGGCGACAGAGCGCTCCAGTCGCCGCCGCGCACTACCCGGGTCTGGCGTAGGTTGGTGAATGGCTGCGGATTGGCGTCAATGATCCAGCACCACTCCGCCCTCCACTCATCCCACTTGCTGCGGAGCTCGCCCCCCAGATACACCTCCTTCATGCCGATTCGTGAGGTCCAGGCGATTCCGCCAGCCAATGGCTCTCCTTTCTCGGCTCGGGGGGTGAAATAGTGGCGAAAAAGAGCAACATTTGGGTGGATGCCAACGAAGTTCTCGCAGAGGTGTGCGAAAACCGCCATTGTCAGAACGGCATTGGGGGTGAAATCAAGAAGATGAAACCCGTAGGTATTCATGATGTCGCAGAAGAAATCGGAAAAAGGTGGGCAGAGCCCGCAATAGAAGAACACCGGAAAGAAATAGTACCCTTTTGGGCACCGCTTCGAAATGGAAGCTTCGGCGGAGAGCACCGGCGTGCGCGGATGCGCCCGCGTCTCCGTCGACCAGAAGAGGTAAAACTCCTCCCGCAGCGCCT
>NC_057810.1:269352477-269359318 GCF_018294505.1 Triticum aestivum
CTCAAGCCGCAACGCCTCGGCCGACGTTGTGCTCGACTTTGAGCTCTTGCCGGTCTTCGGAGCCATGGCGGAAGCGGCGGGGGAGCGCGGAGGTGTTGAGGGCGACGACGGCGACGGGCGGCGGAGCGCTGCTCTCTTTCGGATTGGGAAGCGGAGGGGAGCGGCGGAGCTTTCGGAGGAAGATACTGCAAGTGGCGAAGGTGGGGGAACGGCCCTGTTTCCTCTGCTTATAAACAGGGGAGGCGAACGTTACGCCTTTCCTGATTAAAGAATTTCCCATGATCTCTCCCACGACGCCGCGTTTGACGCGTGTCGTTACGGGAGGGCGCGGTGATACGGAGTCAGATTTAGTGTGGACCCAGGCCGCGTGTGCCCGTGCCCAGTTTTGGGCCTGGCCCAACAGCGCTCGGCACCGTGTATGGCCCAGGCCCGGGGGCTCCTGTCGGTGTACTAAAGTAGGGGTACCTTAGTATCCCGAACTTGTGCACGGGCAGTCGCAGCGTCCCGCAGCAAGGCTTGTCGGACGTCCGCCAAGATCCTTCACTATTCCTATTACTGCCATTCAAGAACAAAGTGTTTAACTGAGAAGATAGAGTCCCGGCAAAAGGGGTTTGCCAGGAAGGACAAGACCCCGGCAAGAGGAGCTTGCCGGGAAGGCCAACCTAGGCATTTTTAGAGACTTGCCGTGACGCACCGCGCGTCCCGGCAAGGCCCGGCGGGCGACAAGCTGGCGGGTACGACAAGACAGCGACCGCGGCAAGGCGCTTGCCGCGGCGAAGCCACCACTCTGCACCCCCGCTCCAGCACATCTGACGACGTGTCGCCGCAGCATCGCTCCTGGTGCACGTGGCGGGTAGCTGTGCAGCCAAGCGGTGCGAGGTGGCAAGTGAAGGTGACCAGAAGGCCATCGTGGCAATCGGTGGCGCCCCTAACGGTCGTTTCTTGCATTGTTTGGACGACCGGACGGGCATTAAATGCCCTTGTCCCCTGCCGTTAGAGTTAGGTAGGGGGCACTGTTGATAGCGGTTGTACCAACCCCTATTTTTACTTTTTTACCCCTCTCTCTACGCTGCCACCTGTCGGTGACCCCTTTAGGCTATAAAAAGGAGGCCCATGCGCACGTAGAAGGGGTTTGACTCATTCGAAACTACAACACACCCACGCTCTCCAGCAAGAACAGAATAGAAACACAAAGCAGCAGTAGGAGTTTTATCTCTCCGGAGAGCTCCGAAGCTGGGTAAAATCCCTCGCGTGCTTCGCCTTGATCTGCTCTTCGTGCGCCCTCCGCTCCCTTGCCGGACCGAAAAGGGGCCCTTCCCCATAGGTGTTCGTTTCCCACGACAACTTCCTCGTTTTCTTCATCTTGGTGTGTCCCACTTGTGGATGCTTCCGTATCAACTCTTGGTTCACCTTGTCGTGAGGTAGAAGCTTCCACTTGGACAGACGAGGTACTCTCCTTCACCTCCGTTGGACGAACCTTCCCAATAGACAAGTCTTGGATTGCTTCCGAAGGATCTTTGCCTCCTACATCAATTGGCAATTGCTCTACTTGCGAGCCGTTAGATTCATCAAACTTCACATCTACCATCTCTTCAACCTTTCGGGTGAAATTGTTGTAGACACGGTAAGTGTGAGAGTTTGAGCCATAACCTAGTAGGAAACCTTCATGAGACTTAGGAGCAAATTTAGAACAACGATGCTTATCAAGAATGTAGCACTTTGAGCCGAATACTCGAAAGTATCGAACTTTGGGTTTGTTACCGGTGAGGAGCTCGTATGCCGTCTTGCTGAGTAGCTTCTGAAGATACAAGCAATTTGTTGCATGACAAGCTGTCTCAACCGCTTCTGCCCAAAAGTGCTTCGGTGTCTTGTATTCATCAAGCATCGTTCTCGACATTTCGATGAGCGTCCGGTTCTTCCTCTCAACAACTCCATTTTGTTGAGGTGTGTACGTAGCCGAGAACTCGTGTGAAATCCCTTCTTCATCAAGAAAGGTGTCCACATTTGCGTTCTTGATCTACGTTCCATTGTCGCTGTGAACCTTCTTGATCTTCACTTCAAATTGATTTTGGGCCTTCCTAGCGAAGTTTTTGAAGATCTTTTGGACTTGCGATTTATCATCGAGAAAGAACACCCACGTAAATCTTGAAAAATCATCAACTATACCTAGACCAAAAGAATTTCCACCAAGACTCTTGTAGGAGTTGGGACCAAAGAGATCCATGTGAAGTAGCTCGAGTGGCCTCCTTGTGGTCATGATGTTCTTCACAGGATGCCTTCCTCCAACCTGTTTACCTGCTTGACAAGTGCTGCAAAGTCTATTCTTATCAAATATGACATCGTTAACACCAAGGATATGATTTCCTTTAATAAGCTTGTCAAGGTTTCTCATACCAACGTGACCTAATCGTCTATGCCATAACCAACCTTTTGAGGATTTAGCGATGAAGCAAGTTTTAGGTTTATCCTTTTTAGTGAAATCAACTATGTATAGATCACCTCTACGCACACCGGTAAAGACCATTTTATGATTATCTCGACGAAACAATTGGCAATCTACTTCAGTAAATAGGACATTGAAACCGAAATCAGCAAGTCTAGATACTGAAAGTAAGTTGTATCCAAGAGATTCAACGAGCATGACATTTTGTATGGAGCTATCATTGTTGGAAATATGCCCTAGAGGCAATAATAAATTAGTTATTATTATATTTCCTTGTTCATGATAATCATTTATTATCCATGCTATAATTGTATTGATAGGAAACTCAGAGACATGTGTGGATACATAGACAACACCATGTCCCTAGTAAGCCACTAGTTGACTAGCTCGTTGATCAATAGATGGTTACGGTTTCCTGACCATGGACATTGGATGTCGTTGATAACGGGATCACATCATTAGGAGAATGATGTGATGGACAAGACCCAATCCTAAGCCTAGCACAAAGATTGTAGTTCGTATGCTAAAGCTTTTCTAATGTCAAGTATCATTTCCTTAGACCATGAGATTATGCAACTCCCGGATACCGTATGAGTGCTTTGGGTGTACCAAACGTCACAACGAAACTGGGTGGCTATAAAGGTGCACTACAGGTATCTCCGAAAGTGTCTGTTGGGTTGGCACGAATCGAGACTGGGATTTTTCACTCCGATAAACGGAGAGGTATCTCTGGGCCCACTCGGTAGGACATCATCATAATGTGCACAATGTGACCAAGGGGTTGATCACGGGATGATGTGTTACGGAACGAGTAAAGAGACTTTCCGGTAACGAGATTTAAGAAGGTATCGGCATACCGACGATCGAATCTCGTTAGACAAAGGGAATTGTATACGGGATCGATTGAGTCCTTGACATCGTGGTTCATCCGATGAGATCATCGTGGAACATGTGGGAGCCAACATGGGTATCCAGATCCCGCTGTTGGTTATTGACCGGAGAACGTCTCGGTCATGTCTACATGTCTCCCGAACCCGTAGGGTCTACACACTTAAGGTTCGATGATGCTAGGGTTATAAAGGAAGTTTGTATGTGGTTACCGAATGCTGTTCGGAGTCCCGGATGAGATACCGAACGTCATGAGGAGTTCCAGAAGGGGTCCGGAGGTCCGGAAATTGTTCCACCACGTCCAATACAGTAGCATGGGCTGTAGGGGGCGCCCTAGCCTTAATGGGCCAGGGGCACCAGCCCCCCTCCCCCAAGGCCCATGCGCATGGGAAGGGGAAACCCTAAAGGGGAGGGCCTCCACTTGACTTGGGAGGCACTCCTCCCCCCTTGGCAGCCGCCCCAACCCTAGATGGGATCTAGGGGGGACGCCCCCCTCTTCCCCCCACCTATAAATAGTGGAGGGGTGGGAGGGCAGCCGCACCCAAGTTCTGGCGCAGCCTTCCCCCTCTCCCAAGTACTCCTCCTCACTCGTGGTGCTTGGCGAAGCCCTGCAGGATTGCCACGCTCTTCCACCACCACCACGCCGTCGTGCTACTGCTAGATGGAGTCTTCCTCAACCTCTCCCTCTCTCCTTGCTGGATCAAGGCATGGGAGACGTCACAGGACTGTACGTGTGTTGAACACGGAGGTGCCGTCCGTTCGGCACTAGGATCTCCGGTGATTTGGATCACGACGAGTACGACTCCTTCAACCCCGTTCTCGTGAACGCTTCCGCTTAGCGATCTACAAGGGTATGTAGATGCACTCTCCTTCCCCTCGTTGCTGGTTTCTCCATAGATAGATCTTGGTGACACGTAGGAAAATTTTGAATTTCTGCTACGTTTCCCAACAGTGGTATCAGAGCTAGGTCTATTGCATAGATTCTTTGCACGAGTAGAACACAAGTAGTTGTGGGTGATGGTTTGTACAATTTGCTTACCGTTACTAGTCCTATCTTGATTCGGCGGCATTGTGGGATGAAGCGGCCCAGACCGACCTTACACGTATGCTTACGTAAGACAGGTTCCACCGACTGACACGCACTTGTTGCATAAGGTGGCTAGCGGGTGCCAGTCTCTCCCACTTTAGTCGGATCAGATTCGATGAAAAGGGTCCTTATGAAGGGTAAATAGCAATTGGCATATCAGCGCTGTGGCTTTGCGTAGGTAAGAAACGTTCTTGCTAGAAACCCATAGCAGCCACGTAAAACATGCAACAACAATTAGAGGACGTCTAACTTGTTTTTGCAGGGTATGCTATGTGATGTGATATGGCCAAAAGAATCTGATGAATGATATATGTGATGTAAGAGATTGATCATGTTCTTGCAATAGGAATCACGACTTGCATGTCGATGAGTATGACAACCGGCAGGAGCCATAGGAGTTGTCTCATTTATTGTATGACTTGCGTGTCAATGATAACGCCATGTAATTACTTTACTTTATTGCTAAACCGTTAGCCATAGTAGTAGAAGTAATAAGTTGGCGAGACAACTTCATGGAGACACGATGATGGAGGTCATGATGATGGAGATCATGGTGTCATGCCGGTGATGATGATGATCATGGAGCCCCGAAGATGGAGATCAAAAGGAGCAAAATGATATTGGCCATATCATGTCACTTTTTGATTGCATGTGATGTTTATCATGTTTATGCATCTTATTTGCTTAGAACGACAGTAGTAAATAAGATGATCCCTCATTAAAATTTCAAGAAAGTGTTCCCCCTAACTGTGCACCATTGCGAAAGTTCGTCGTTTCGAAGCACCACGTGATGATCGGGTGTGATAGATTCTTACGTTCACATACAACGGGTGTAAGCCAGATTTACACACGCAAAACACTTAGGTTGACTTGACGAGCCTAGCATGTACAAACATGGCCTCGGAACACAAGAGACCGAAAGGTCAAGCATGAGTCGTATAGTAGATACGATGAACATGAAGATGTTCACCGATGATGACTAGTCCGTCTCACGTGATGATCGAACACGACCTAGTTGACTCGGATCATGTAATCACTTAGATGACTAGAGGGATGTCTATCTGAGTGGGAGTTCATAAGATGAACTCAATTATCCTGAACATAGTCAAAATGTCTTTGCAAATTATGTCGTAATGCTCGCGCTTTAGTTCTACCGTTTCAGATATGTTCCTAGAGAAAAAATTTAGTTGAAAGTTGATAGTAGCGATTATGCGGACTAGGTCCGTAAACTGAGGATTGTCCTCGTTGCTTCGTAGAAGGCTTATGTCCTTAATGCACCGCTCAATGTGCTGAACCTCGAACGTCGTCTATGGATGTTGCGAACATCTGACATACACGTTTTGATAACTACGTGATAGTTCAGTTAAACGGTTTAGAGTTGAGGCACCAAAGACGATTTCCAAACGTCGGGAACATATGAGATGTTTCAAGAGCTGAAATTGGGATTTCAGGCTCGTGCCCACGTCAAGAGGTATAAGACCTCCGACGAGTTTCTTAGCCTGCAAACTAAGGGAGAAAAGCTCAATCATTGAGCTTGTGCTCAGATTGTCTGAGTACAACAATCACTTGAATCGAGTGGGAGTTTATCTTCCAGATGAGATAGTGATGTTTCTCCAAAGTCATTGCCACCAAACTTGTAACACCCCGGATTCGCTGCGCCAGCTGTCTGCCAGTTATTCGCCGTCATTGCCATGTCATTTGCTTGCGTGTTGCACTTTGTCATGTCATCATATGCATTTCATATCATGTCATCATGTGCATTTCATTTTGCATACGTGTTCGTTTCATGCATCCGAGCATTTTCCCCGTTGTCCGTTTTGCAATCTGGCACTCCTATGTCGTCCGGCGTCCCCCTTTTGACCTCTTCTCTTGTGCGGGTGTTAAACGTTCTCGAAATGGCCTGAGGTTTGCCAAGCGGCCTTGGTATACCACAGGTAGACCGCCTGTCAAGTTTCGTGCCATTTGGAGGTCGTTTGATACTCCAACGGTTAACCGGGTGACCGCAAGGCCCTCTTTTGTTTGCAGCCCAACACCCCTTCCAAAGTGGCCCAAAACCCATCTAACTCCCCTCCATGCTCTTGGTCGTTCGATCACGATCGTGTGGGCGAAAACCGCTCCTCATTTGGACTCTCCTAGCTCCCTCTACCTATAAATAAGCCTCCCCCTCCGAATTTTCGGGTCTAACCCTAGCCTTCTTCCCTCCGCGCCGCCGGACACATCTTCCCCGCCGACAGACATGTCTCCCGCCGCCCTCCAGCCAATCCACCGCCGCCACGTCACCCCGCCGCCGTCTCCACCACGCCGGCCCTTCCGGCCCAGATCGGGGCCCGCCGAGCCCATCGGGGCCCGGACGAGCCCGTCCGCCCGCGCTCGCAGCGCCAGCTCCATCGCGCCTGCCTGCCTCCGCCTTCGTCCTGCCCCGC